>NW_028185339.1:1040954-1086614 GCF_003343005.1 Rhea americana | reverse complement strand
CGCGGTAGCTGTTGGCGGCGGTTGCGGCCGTTGGCGGCGGTGGGGTGAGGGGGGAGAGAGGGTCGCGCGGCCGCGGAGGGCTCCGCCGCTCTTGGGCCGGGCCGGGGCGAGCGGCAGCGGTGGCGGCGGGTGCTTCCCCGCCGGCGGAGAGAGGATCTGCCGCGTGTGCGGAAGGGCCGGTTCCTGCCCGAGGCGGCAGGGCTTCTTCCTGCCCTGAGCTGCCCCTTGGGCGTTACGGCGTTGACAGCCGATCCACGGGGCCTCCAAGTGACCTCCAGGAACAGGGCGAGGAGAAGCGGTCTGAGAAGAATAGAAGAATACGAGGGGATGAGTTCGGGGCCCCAAAGAAGTTTACCCGTCAGCAGCCCCCCTTTTTTTTTAGGTCTTATTTTACGGGACTTTGTCTATAAAATCCCGTTGGTTGTTGTCACACAAATGCCTTTTATTTGGTAGATAACAACGCTTGTGTTTCTTCAGTAGTGAAAAGCAGAAATGACTGAGCAAGCAGTGCAAGTAAAGCATCCTTAAAGTATAGAAACTTCGGGGTTTGATACAGTTCTTTTCTGAGTGATCTTTATGACTGAATGCATCTGCTAGGAGAAGTTTCATTYCAAGCTAGATTTGCCTCTGGCTTGCCTGTAGGCACAGAGTGCAGCAGGATATAACCTTTCAAAAATCCCTGCCAAATTTTCAAAGAAATCCGTTTTAACTGGCAACTTTTTAATGTCTTGAGCTGCACATTATTTTGCAGCAATAATCAGGATCCAGTAACAGTCATGCCCTTAGCAACAGYGTGGATGTTTGCTTTTTTATTTTAAAGCTGTGGCTCCCCAGGCAATACACAGGTTAGGCTTGAAGCAGATGAATAATCCTGTGCTTATTCAATGCAGGGTTATTGAATCCTGGTTTGGGGGTGAGGGGAGGTTGTGTGTGTGTGTGTGAGAGAGAGAGATCAGGGATGAAATGACATGCTGTGTACCAATRGGAAGGAAGTTCTCAGGAAATAAGGTCAGCACGCAGGAAAGGTTGAAAGCAAATGGTATGGAGGAATGGCTAATAACTTTGAAAAAGAAACTAATTAGGCATGTAAAGCCGGGGGGGGGCATTTAATGACATTTTGTATTCAGGACATATGCAAAGTCTCTAGTAATGTCAAGTGAATAAATAAAGAGCACATAAGAAATTAAATTAACAACCTGGCTCATCATTGTTCAGTGATGCTTTTATAATATCATTAATTTTTCTWCTTTAGAGACTCTAATGAACATTGCAAGAGACTGTAATATTCCTGTCAGATGTGTTGTAACAGAGAAGTCAAGTTAGAAAAGTGCCAAGATACTAATTTATGCATAAAACAAGGTAATGAATCATTCAGTAAGTGAATTAATAAATATTTAAAAACAGAATTCAGCCTTGATGAACTCACCTTAATACCTTGTTTACTGAATTACCTTTTTTGTTGTACCTTCTGCAGTACTTAATAATTTTTAAATAATTGTTATTGGGAATCTGTAAAAGAAAAATGGAAACTTTATCATAAATATTAATCAAAGCTTTCTGAAGCCATTCAGGTAAGTGTTAATTTATATACAAAATTTATGGTATATACATTACATAAATACATTTATGGTAACAGTAATACTTTGCACGTATGTAGGTCTTGTCATTTGGAGACCTTTATGCAGTTTACAGAAATTAATAGTTATAGCTGTTAGTGTTTTTCATTTGCAGAAATGAAGGTAATGAAAGATAAAGTGATTTGCTCAGGGTCAGTCCATAGGTCTGTGGAGTGCTATGAGTGCAACTCTGCTTTCCTCCTCATCAGTGATGCCTCCACTTGCTGTTCACTTGTGCTAGTTAGCATAAATGAATGGGATTATTGTATCACATGTAGAGTCTTGAATTTGGTCTTTGATGATAAGTGAAAGTGAAAGCATCAACTTTATACTAGTTACAGCAGGTACTTCTGTATTTGTCATGTTAGCTTCACATAAACAATCACCCTTCTCAGATATATGTATTTGGCTTCTAAATGATGTAGCTGGCATTTATGGGGACAGCAAGAATTAGCCAGCGTTCAATAAAAAGCAGAGAACAGCGAAGAGAATGCAGAGAATCTCAGTCAATCTTTCATGCTTGTACTGTATTTTTCGCAGCTGTTTAATCACACATAAGCACAGAATTGCAGCCTTAGATATCTGAATAAGTGATGTCTRTTTCAGGCATTCTGATCATCTGCAGTTCCCTGGGCTTCAGTCGAACTTTAAGCACTTTGTCACTTCTGAATATCAAATTGTGTATTTATGTCCTTAGATTAATTTAAATGAGTATTTTTGGTATGCCTCTAAAAGTACAGAGCAAAAAGAACTGTATACCTCAGAATGATCTGACTTGGGGTCTCCATCTATCCAGTGGACAAAGCATTGAATTCTTTGTTCAGGGCTTGCACAAAGGCACGAGGCAGAACTGAAGCACGGCTAGAAGCATAATGATTCAATAGTGCTGTTACAAACAGATCTTGAAATTTAGTAAGTGCTGTGTTTGAAGCACAGATCATAGAAAGATACCTTGGAGGACTAAATGTCCCTTGATGTTTCTCTCCCCCTTTAAAATTACATTGCTTGCATGCAGAAAAATGTAATTGAAGCCAGAAGTTGTGGAGGAAAAACAACATAAAATAGTTTACTTCCATTTTGTCACTGGACTAGATGTGCTGACTGACAGCAAAGGCAGGACAGGGAGACAGTGAAGAAAGGGACAGGTGGACAGTATATCTCTGGCCATTCTGAGGTGGATTAAGTCTGGAGCTGAGCAACCTTTCCCTATTCTGCATGCTTAGGCAGGCACAGTAAGTAGCTCCAGTTTAAATTTATCTACAACAGCCTGTAAAACTTAATAAAATTCCTGCTGTGCCTTGCCTCAAATTCATCCTTTGCAACTTGAGGTAATGGGAAAGACATGAAGATTGGTGTGGCATTGACTACTCAAGATTTTATTCACAAATTTTTGTGATGAAGTGTGTGTAATATCCTGGTCTTCAATTAAAAAAAATAATAATTCCCCCAAACCCTAGATAATTGGAATTGTAAATATAAAACAGACTTTTATTTTTGAAGTATTGAGACTTTTAAGATCATCTGGAGCTTTTTTCATCATTGAATATATGTGATTGATGGTGTCCTCTCCAACTCATAACTTTAGTATTCTTARGTTTTTTCTAATGATGTGGTCTTAGCAGAGGGGCAAAGCATATTCCTAGACACAAATACCTGGAGAGGATAATGAAACCTCTCAGAAGTTCTCTTCCTGCAGTTTGCTCTAGATTGTTTGGAAGGCAGTCATGAGACAGAAAGGTAATCTGATTTCGCTCATCCCCCTSATTTCTGTGCCACCAGGCTCTTGTGCACAGGATATTGGTGCTCACTTCCCAACACTCCAAAATATTCAATGAGCCAACCTCAGTAATTTCAGCTGCTGGTATCACCCAAGCCAGTAGAGCRTAAAGATGCTTTTTCTGCAGTTCCTTATGGCTATACACTTTCATATAGGATATGAAAGTTCAGGATAACATTTTTTTAAAGTTGTGCTTGGTGATAGTTGTGTTTCTCTCAGCACCATTCTTCCACCCATAGAAAATACGCTCTTGCATTATTTTTACATACAAGTTACATGTATTTACTTGTCAGAGGCAGATTCTTAATACAAGAAAGGAAGTAAAATTGCATTCATTGTTTGAATGTTAAATGCCTCAACAATATTTTCTCATGATAAAATGATATTAGATGCACTGTAGGGCACTTGCAAGAGAGTAGATTTGTATTTCAAATTAAATTTTAATTTCTCCCTTTTTCTTCAATTTTTTATTGAAATGACCTTCAATTGCATCTCCTTTTTCATTGTTAGTCTCTTAGTCTTTTTCTTGCACATCTTTTTTGCATATGAATGTGTTATTAATTTGGTAASTGATTTGGCAGGAGAAGATACAACTGCATTTCATAAGCTCTGAGCAGTGTTGGGCACTGGAGATGTAAACATCCACTGCATGTGCAGATTTCCTGTGGCTTTACATGGGCATGAACAATGTATGCAAAATGTGTGTCTGCCTCCCCATGATAGGTCCTTCGATAAGCACTGTTTTCCATGTGAGATTGTACAAGCAAAGCCTCGGGCCAAATACATAGGTACCGTCCTATACTGATGAGATTTGATCTTTCTGCTATCCTGTTAAACATTATTCAAACAAAGAATGTTCCAACTTTCTAASTGATTTTTAAAATTTTGTCCTGCATCCAACTTCCAAGATATTTCTATTCTTGCTTGTAAGTTAATCACTGTTATCACCTTTGGATCATCAAAGACATTATGTGAGGAATGTATATAGTTTGTAGCATACAGAAAWTTCTGTTTCAGAATATTCAAAATCGTGAAACCTACAGCCTTGTAAAGTACTACTTCTGTCTTGCCCCATTTTGGTGTGCAAGCTAGTGCCTGCACAAATTCTGTAGTTCATCTATCTGCTAGCAGAGATGGGGATCCAGTTGTCCATCTCACTGCAGCATCTTTTACTTGTGCATCTGTATATATTGACTGTGATTAACTTGCCCTTCAAATGACCTCTTCACKTTCGTGTATTTGTTTTTCTTCTGACAGAAAATAGGTTGCACTGAGTATATTTTTACTTCACAAGAGCATGTCTGTGACARTATTGGAAATTCCTGTTTGTCAGATTTATTACTCCTCTCCCTTTTTATCTAGTGGCATTCAAAAGTGCTATCAGTATGCACATGCTGCAGATACTGAATCTGGTATTTTCTGTTCCCTCAAGATTTTGGTGGTAGCCAGTATTGGGATATTATTGTGGATCGGTAGCCCTGAAAAGATAACATTTTATATCCTTGTGTGATAGCAGATCAGTGCCTACATCTTTTCAAGGTGTATGAATTGCTTATCCTCCAAACTTATTCTGAAGGATGCCCACAAGCATCTTTGCATTGCCATTTATTCCACAGATGTCATATTTATGCTTTATACCTATGATAAAGTATTGTATATATTGTAAAATTTACATGAAGTCACCAGCATCATGTAGATAAAAGAAGCACTCCAGCTTTCTCTTTTGTGACCTTTAAAAAAAATCTTTGTAGCTGAAAGATTGTGGCATATAAAATGGATTCTGCTGAACCACACAAATAAGTCTGCTGAAATACTGCTACATTAGATGTAGATGGTTACCCTTATGCCTGGAAAGGGGAATCCCTGTCAGAACGTGTATTTATGCTGTTCTTCTCCATCTCAGGTCTGTAGGTACAGAGGAAAGAAACAATATCCTTTTTCTCCCCTTTCAGCTCGCCTCTACCACCTTGCTGCTCTGTACGCTCACAGAGTAAAACCTCTGCCAAAGTGTCTGATCCTCTGCTTACCCATAGGGGAGAGATATGATCCACATGCTTAAGAGRTGACTACAGTGAACATGTTTCAATTACTTTGGTCTAGCACTACATTAATGAAACAAGGTTATCCAGATTCCTTCTTGGTAGTATTTGGGCTTATGCAAAGTTATAAGAGCTGGGATTTGATTAACTGTAACACATACTTAATGCTTAATACTAAAATATTTTAGATCTGTAGATAAGCATCCAAAACGTCCTATGTAATGTGCACTTGATTACTGTCCTGTGGTGAACGAATGTTTGTTGCACCAAAAGCCCATTCTCAAAATGTAAGCAGACTCTGCCCCTTCAAAGTATCTGCTGATTTGTCGCAGCATGATGTGCAGCTTCAAGTCCTAGAGGGAGACAATCTGTCTTGATCCTTCTCTTCCCACCTTTCTGGGCCAGACTAACACATCCCTGCCTGCCTGTTATCTGTGCATGCACAGGGTAGGTGTTGCTAAGCAACCATGCACCACACATGACAGGCTGGTTTTTAAATGGAGAATTAACTAAATTAGTCTTGATGAAGACAAGATGCAGCTGAAGATCAGACGGGAGCGAGGAAAAAAAATGTGGTTTGCACTAGAGAATAAAAAGTGTCCAAAAAGAAAGGGGAATTTTGAAATGAAAGAGGGAGTCATGTACGTGGTGCAAGTGGAAGCAGTATATAAAGAATTAAGTGTTCTTCGTGCCCAGCACTATCTCTATATTTGTACAACACATAGGATAGCAAAGCTCCAGATCTTCAGGATGCTACCATAAGGCAAACAAGTTTAAAAAAAAAAAAAAAAAAAAAAAAAAACACAAAACCTTCCCCTTCCCCCTCATTTTGGTTCCAATTTGAATATAGACTCACAGCTACTTCTAATAGATGATAAAGGATATGGAAGATGTGTTCAGTTCTGTGCGCTGGGGAATCCCTGTCTCCATGGGCTCCTGAAGCCAGCCTGGCATGCGTGACATCGAGCATGCAGCAGCCTTGGGTGACCGCGCAGGAGCAGGGAGGCACAGTGAATGGAGACTTGGCATATTTTCTTCTCAGCCTAACAAAGTGGCTATTGGCTTAATGCTTAGAGCGTAAAGAAATTCTCTTCCAGTAAGGACATTCTGTGTTACGTGGCCAAATTTCATTCTTTTGTACTGCCCAAGTTCCCTGACCTCAGAATCTAGAGCATAATGTTCCGTGAAAAGGCAGTATTTTACATTATTCTTCTAGAAATATAAGGGACAAGAAAACAATGTAGAGACTTTTCTGACCATATTCATGTTTTATCATTAATTGCAAGTATACTTTTTCCCATTTATGTTCCCTTTGCRTGACTATCTCAGCAAATAAACTCACATAAAAATATTTTTAGAAAAAATATGCAAATGTTGAAGAACATTGCCAGAAAAAAAAATATTACAACTATGAAACTACCAATTTATATCCCTCCGATCATGGAATATATGTATCCTCCACTGTATTTTTGATCTAGTCATGACAAAGCAATAAGAATAACAATTCAAATTTTGAATATTTATACTAGGCAATTTGCAGGAAGAATTTCTTGTTCCTGTGAGCTTGTGAGTAATTCTGAACRAGCTTAATATAATTTTCTGGTGTTCAGAACACCCTAAACAGAGCACAGAGAAACAGGTAAGGTGACTGCTTTTTGTCAGTGCAGCTTTACTTGTAGTGGATATCAATCAGTTAGTTAGTCCGCCCGTTTCTCTCTTGGTTTCAAAAGACAGCAGTATGTTTTAAGAGATCTTAGTTCACAAATACATCTCCAGACAACTCTCAGATACTATTCTGAGTTGTACGTAAGCCTCTTTAAAAGTAAGATACTTAAAATGTATAGGCTTATTCAGTGGCAAAGTCCAATGGAGATGGATTTCATAAATAATTCAGATCCCTGAAATACATTATTTTGTTTATTTTTTTAAATCTTAGTAGAATGCTGTGTATCTGGGTTTTCAGCACATGAGTTAGAACTCTCAGGAGAGGTGATTAAAAGATACGGACCTCTCTTCTGGTTTCGGCATTCTTAAGAACAGAGATGACATATCCATGGATTCTGTATCATCACTACTTTGGTACCGTGCAATCAAGCAAACAAAAATATTCGTTTCCTGTATTTGAAGTTCATCTTTTCAATGTCTTTATTCATTACAGTGAGACTTTGATGTCACAGATCTGAGAGAAATACGAGGTAAAGGATCAGAAGAGATACAAGCACTCAGAAGAAAGAATGCTTACTATTCATGAGTCTCAAAGAGAGAAAACTCRAATGTCAGCAAAGCAAATTAACATCTCTGAGGATGAGTTCAGACTGCCATCTGGGGGACTTAGGACTGGTAAATCTGGCTGAAGAGCTAGAAATTTAGCCTACGTGGTGGGTTTAGCTGGATACATTCCATTTAACAGTAGTCAAAGCATTTTTTGCCAATATCTTACCCAATGAACTTTTCACCGAATTGTTTAGTTTGCAAACTCTGCATATGGTGTTTGACAGATCTGAGTGCTTGCACAATGGTTTCAATGAATAATTTTCTGTCTACATGTCGTTCACAAACTTCYCTTCAATTTGTTCGTGATCTATGACTGGTCACTCAATTTACACAGGATTTTTTTTTGGCGGGGGGGTTGATTGATTTGTCACTGCTTAGACAAGACAATGTCTTTGCATCTTTGCTTCCCTCTTTAAGTGCAATAACAGTAATACAAAATCGTCCTACGTCCCTACATGCAAATAATCATTCTTCTTTTRTCACTCTAGAGCCAATTTCCCTAATCCTGATAAAACTAGGATTCTCTATGTCTCATCCATCAGCTTAGCAACGGATTCTAAGTAAAGGTCTGTTAGACCTGGACTCAGTTATTTTCTGCAGTAGCTTAGGTGATGAAATAAACTGAACAACAGTATGTAAAACAGTGGTGATCACAGATTGCTCTGTGCATGCTGTGTATAGATGTCAGCAGGCTGAGATGGAGTGAAAAATAGATCACAAAGAAATGTGTGGTTATAGAGTGTGGTTTTGAGATTTTCCGAAATAAATGCATCTGGTCACAGTCATTTGGCATGTTTTCCTAGATATAGACAAATCTCAATAATATATGAGCCAGAATAAGMTTCAGAGCTGGGCATTATATTGTGTTTTCTTCTGCAGTTTAGGAACAAAAGAGCTTAGCACTGAGTCTCAGCAGTGCCATTTAATGCTTTTTTGAGAACTACAATGTTGGTGGTTTGTAAGCCAAACAGCCCTGTCAGGCTGAGATCAGGATAGTGGGAGCATCTAAAAAGTTTTTGCAAAATTGGAGCCTGTAACTACCATTCTTTTCCTTATTTTACACATCCAGAAGGATGAAAGGAAGAGTAAGAGAGTAGATGGTGACAAATCTGAACTAAGTGAAGTAGATCTTAGGGATGCAGTACACAATGCTATCTCTATTTTTTCTTCYGTGTTTCTGCATTGATTGCTTCTTTTCTTAGGCAGAGGAAGCATCTTTAGCAGGAAGAAAAGTCCTTGAAATTCCCTCACCCTTAGAATAATCTCCTTTCTCAAGAATTACTCATGTAAGAAAGAGCATACACAGAGGTTACAAATGTACAGTCAGCACTCAGAAAAAAAAAAAAAAACCCTCACAGTTATTTTAGAAAGGAAGATGTGTTGCTAGCACTCTTGACTTTTTAATCCATGGCACAGGTTATGCATGACCAGAGCACAAACTGGATTTGTATTACCTATGATTTTTAAGTAATGTGGATTTGGTAGGTATGATTGGACTTGCAAAYTGAATTAAGGCTCTAGATATAACATTTCTACTAAGGTACTTTTTCCATCATCTTCCCACCTAACTTAAGTTACAAATCACATCAAAATCAGAATGCCATTCATTAAGGTATATATAAAAATCTATAAACATGTTTTTGCAAAGGGTAAGAGAATAGTAATTTGTCTTTTAGATTCCTAATTAAGGATGCCAGAATATAACTGATCTGATTATACAATCATGGAAAATATTTTCTGTAAAGATATGGCCAATTTACATCCTGTTATCTTCTACTCAATTYAGTGGAATTTCGCTAAGTTTTCTCATTCCTAAATATAACTCCAGAGAAGTCGAGAAAAGGTTTTGAAGATGAAAGTCACTCTCACTTCTGTGAAAAGGCATAAAGCAAAGTAACTTCTCTAAACACCTCTGGGATTATGTCTGCACAAAGCAGGTAGGGGTCTATTGCTGAGCTGGATGATGGGGCTAGAAGTCCAGATCTCAGGTATAACAATATGAAAATCGCATGRTTAGGGCCTTCGGAGAGAAATAACCAGTCCCTAGATAGGAAAGGCAGATAGACTGGCTGCCAGCTTTAAGCTCTGTGTGACTTATTTAACTTCATAGTGCCATGGCTTGTTAGATTGGCCTGTGTTGCAAACACTGGCTAGCAGTTAACCCAATTTGTGTTAGCTGTTTAGTTTTTAAAACTAGATCTGATATATTAGATGTTACTGGTCCTATTCAATTTCATTATTTTAGCTAGAGTTCTCCTTCAGATTTGAAGATCTAGGTAGCATGAAATCTAAATTCTCAAAGAAATTGTGCTGTCAGGGAAAGAATTTCTCCTACCACTTTCAGACCGTCTACACAGGAGAACGGAGTGAGTGTTTATCTTGCATACAGAGAGTGAGATTACAACACTTACATACATGGATTTCTAATTTGGCATTTTAAAAAATATTTAGAGATGATACAGTTGGGATATACCTATTATACTAATTTCAAACTATAAAGAAATGCTAACTTCCCTTTTATGTGACTGCACCTGCATAGGTTTTAGAGGAAAAGAAATGATTTCCTGTGTTTCTTATTTATGATGTTATCCGGAACAGTATTACATTTGCATGAAGTGGAAGCAAACTGAAAATCCAGCACAGAAATTCACAATTTCACCTCAGAAATTACAGTAATACTTTTTATAAATCACCTGCAAGGTTGTAGGGGAAGATGTCCAGAGTTCTGTAGTATGGATATTGATACTTTGTCTTTATATTTTTTCACAGATTCAGGAAGAGAATACGCCTTTGAAATTTAGTTGAGGTTGTTACAAACACAATTGCAGCTGTGACTCACTCRGTAGCAATTAGACTTTGTATGTGTGCAGGAGGCAGAGGTATGTAAGAGAGAGAATTAAAGGAAAAAAAAATCAAAAGACTCTTTCTTGCCTAGTAGGGTTGTCTTGTTTTTAAAGTGATGGTTTTGGAGGGAAGACTAAGCTACAAATAGTGATACTCCTTTTCGATCTCTGATGGCTGAGCGAAATCAGCAGAAAGATTGCTGATGGGCAAAACCACAGCAGGAACCCACAAGCTTGCATTTTGTCTTCTAAAGCTGTCGTAACGTGGAAGAAATCCACACTTCCAGAGCTACAGGAGATAGCAAGATGCATAATTCAGAGCAGGATGTGGACCTATCTGTTCTTGTTTACAAGTAAATAACAACACATGATTCCTATGTACTGCTGTTAGAGGGCAGCAGATATTGTAAAAAAAGAGCTYAAGACACCGTGTGACCTCATTCTGCTACAGCTCTGTAGCATCCACAATGGGAAATCTTCTATGGCAGAGAAGTATTTCATAGCACCCATTTCAAACCTTATTTTTAGTCAGTTATAATTTTTTAAAGTTTTAACTGTTCGGGCTAATATTTTTCCTGTTCCTTGTTTTCTCAAGCTTTCTTGAGAGTTTGAAAAAGATTTTCTAGCCATCTATCATTCARCCAAAGTTAAAGTATTCTTACCACAAATTTCTTCAAATCATCTAATGCTTCTAAGGTTTAAGGGTGGAAATTGATTCTTAGAAAAGTGTAATACTGGAGTGTGGAGCTTTTGGATATTTTTGTAAACATACTATATCCTATTAAAAAATTATAACCATTTAAACCYGTTCAATATCTACCTTTTTAATCTTCCAAATATTTCACCAATAATGTGCAAAATGCCTGATGCTTTTACTGAAGCCTCTTCATCAGGATACCTGTATGGTCTTCTCCTTCTTCTGCTCTCACCACAATATCTTTAGTCTCAAAGAAAAAAAAATAGAATTCTGGAAACCACTAGTTCAAGTTTCACCTCTCTCAATGAGTCCTTTTAACAATATTGTAACTTCATAATTCTCACTGTTAAGCAAATCCATATATYCTAACATAAAACACCATCCTGTGGCAGCTGAGTTCAGTTCTGCAGATTCTATTGCCCAGAATACGGACTGTATCTTTARCTTAGGTTCTTGTCCATTTAGCTCCTTTCCAAAGGAAATAAACTGTCTATAAGCTTAGCTCTGATAGTTATAATTATTACTTTAAGGAAAATCCCCTGGATTTTTTTGTTTAAACAGCAAAAAGTTCTGGCCAGATCCTTCAAAATATTTTCTTTCTGGAGAAATGCCTAGTCTCTCTTTTATGATATAATATAAAAAAAAAAAAAAAGGGTAACAGCTTGTTACTTTCACTGACTGCTTGAACTCAAGAACCCAAGAAAGCTAACTCATGAATCTAAGTGTTGTTGCTGTTATTCCACACCAATGTCATTACAGACAAAAATTACGGAAGTTCAGTTGTCTGTCAAAAATTGTCCAGGCAACAGGATCAAGATCAGGCTGGTTTTGTTTGTTATTACTTTTAAAAATGCTAGAAATACTGCAATCAAGATTACAACCCAGAGCTGCAAGCGCAGTTTTCCCTGTAATTCATGACTCATATTCTGCCAACCATCTTTCATGTAGGAAGTAAAGATCCTACAGAAACCAACCTCATCTTTGAGCACATTTCTGCCACTTCTCTGTCTGTCCTGTGTATCTGACAGTACAAAAGATTTCAGGAGAAAGTAGAACTTAATTGTATAGTTTGTATTGCATTGCACACACGCAAAGGAGCACTGAAGGTGCACATRCAGCTTTAAATTTTGGCCCTTCTGATGACATTTAAATGGTTTTGGAACAGTCTTTTATAGGTTACATGGCAAAGGCATATAGCTGGGAGTGTTAAGATAGGACAGTTAAGCAACAGTAATGCTATAATCTTATTACTTCTCTGCAGTATGTGCAGTTACGATCATCTCTAATTACACAGTCGTATGCTAAAGTAATGTGACATAGTATGTGTTTTCTTCCCACAAATTTATATTCTTCACTACATGACTGTGGACATGGCTTCTAATCTATCTATTTTTATTAAAACAAATGAAAAAGATGCCATGTTACCTTGTTTCCTTGGGAACACTGACCTAAGATCTCACAGATCCTAATTCCATTTAAATAAATGTCAAAAATTCTCATTGATTTGAAGAGAAGCAGGACAAAGCCCATATTAATGTAATGGAGAGCCTGAATCATTTAAGAAGCTGCTTGTCAAAGCTAGCTGATGGACAAAGTACAAAGAGACTGTAACAGACCCCTGTCGACTTGCCTCTGAGCCACAGCACTGTTTTTAGTGACAACTGCAGCAGCAGCTCCATCGCAAGTGCCCTGAAAAAGCAAGCATCAGTAATGTTGCAGGCAATAATTGGATCACAAGTAACTCATATAAAATATATAGTTCTTTTATTTCTTTCTAGTTTCTTGTCCTCTAGAAACCATCATTAAACAGTTTACAGTTAGACTTCTAATAACTCTGAGCTATATTAGCAGTTTGAGGGATTTGTTACAATAAAATATCTTCCTGATGGTAAATAGTTAATATAAAATAGCAGAAAGGTCAAACTCCTAACTTGCTATTTTAATAAAAAATAGAGTTTTTTTTTCAGAGAATGAAAATAAAAGCCCCTCTAACAGTGAAAAGATGTATACATTTAKGTCCTATTAAAATTTCTTACAGCCATTTGCATAAATAAATCTAATCAAAATCATTCCTGAAGCAAAATCACTTGCTTCAGTGCAATTTCTTCAGAAAAGCATTTCCCAGTAGAAAGACTTACTTACCATGCATTATTCATTGCTGGATTTATTTAAATAAAGAAACAACCAACTAAATAAATCTCTTGTGGGATATGGGGCATCTTGATAATAGATAAGATAACTTATACGAAGGGAATACTGTAGGACTGCTTTTCCTTATTTATATTGAGAAGAAAGAAAATTCAGTGGCAAGCTAAYAGTAAGTTTTGTTTTGTGGGAGCCACATTTTAATTTCAAGAAAGCAGGTAAAAATCTTTTGAAAATCTGTGCCTGAATCAGAAGTAAACTAAACAGTAGTGTTTGTTAAGCCAAAAATAAGAGCATGGCAGAGGACTGCAATCATTTTAGCACATGACAGGTTTTTGATAGTTTTCATATGGGCGTAAAGAAGAAGACAGTAAGAAAAGTAAGAGGAAAATGGTGTAGAAAAACAGTAGGAGGAGGAGGCAGCTTTGATTGCAAAAGTTGTTCATTTAATATGCCGGTGTTATAGCTCTGAGGAGGGTCAGTTGTACATCCAAGCCTGGAGCAAAGGCACTTGACAGAAGTTCTGGGAAACAGAGGATTTGCCTATTCGTAATGCACAATTGTCACATATCATCCTGAATCTTTCAAAACAGGTTATTAGCTAAGGCAGGATGGATTACTGTCTGCAGCCTCACAGGATGTCCCAGCTATAGGGAACTAATGGGTAAGCTTTTGTGTTATAGCTTATCCCCCCTTTTAACTCCTGTCTGTGTGAGCCAAAGGCCCATCTTACTGTCCCTCATCGAGTCTTTCTTATCAGGGTAATTTATGTGAAGCTATTTTATGACAGTATTTCTGCTGATCTACACAACGAAACCAGTACAAAACAAACTAGGATAAGGGAGCCAACATCTGCAGTATTCTGCATTTGCCCCTGTGAGCACAGAWTCTTTTTTTCTTTTAAGCAAACTGGGATGACTTTCTGTGTAAAAGCATCATTATTATTCATTATTATGATGATATATCATCATTAAATCTTAAATAAAAATGTGCATTTTCAGGAGTCATTTCTTCTCTCTCTTCTTTCCTAGTGAGTCTATTTTGAATATAGATATTGTTTCTGCCACAGACAGACCTGTGATTTTGCCCTCAGGAACGGCTACTTTGGAAGAATTATTCAGAAGAGTTAGTCTATACAAAAATCGGTGTATTGTCCAAAAAAAAAAAAAAAAACCCTCAAAAAATATAAAAAAGAATACACTTACTTGCTGACTTCTTCCTTTGGAAATCATAACTAAACATGTCCGCCTGATCAAAGATACTGTATATAAAGGTTTCCTCATCAATAAAAGAAATGAAGAAACCATGAAGAAATGCGGTGACCACTCACATCTCCAATGTTTTCAAAGAAACAGTGCCACAAAGGACATTTATAAAAAATTATAAGGTGCAAAGAGAACTGTGCTGTGAGAAATTTTTYATCTGGGCAAAGGCTGGGAGGCTTTGAAGAAGGCACAGGCTAAAGGAAGGATTCAGTTTAAGATTTGGGTTGGGGGAAAGAAAGTCTACTGAGTTGCAGTGGCAGGGAGCTAGAAAGGGGCAGTCAAAGGGAAGCATGAGCTGCGAAGAGATCTGGGTTACGAGGACCTTCTTTTTTCTGGGTAATGCCTGGCAGCCCTTATCGAAGGACCCTACTCCAGTTATGGTTATGTTTAGGATTGGGGTTCAGGTTTGGATTGCGGGAAAGCCTACAGCTGCAGTGGGACTGCAAAGGGGCTGCCAAAGAAAAGTGTGGGCAAYGAAGACAACAGGTTGTGGGATATTTTCCTTAGGAGCAGGCTTGTCGAAGGCTCCGTCAGAGCAGCACAGTTAGGKGTACTGCTAGGGCTTGCCTCTGGCTGAGAGGAAGGGACGGCCTCGAGCCGCACCAGCCTGCTGGGGCTGCCAGAGGGAAGACAACTGGGTTTAGAGAAATCTTCCATCTAGGCAGTAGTTAGAAGTCTCTTTAAAGGCTTAGCCTGAAACAGCAATTAAGTTTATGCTTACATTTAGTGTTAGGTTGTTATTCGTAACAGCCCTAGAGCAAGTACTGGTTAGAATGAGCGTAAGTGTTCAGAAAAAATGGTCAAGATGATAGGGTGTGGACATCAACCAGTCCCGGGAAAATTATCTCCTGCCAGGTGAAGCTAATGCTCCAGTTCACCAAAATATGATCTAATATTGCCTTCCTTCTATCTGACATTCATTTCTGCAGATAGTCAGTATGRACAGCTTATTGAAACAGAACATCACGTTGTTAAATGAGATGCTAATACCCGGAAGACTCATGCTTCTGTACCACTTTTATTCTACCTGGTTATAGGAATTACTTATTCCTTCATTGTATATCCTATGTTTCTTTTAAGCATTTGTCTGACCAGTGGTAATTTATTTAAGAGTTCTTTCCTCTTTCTCATTCTTACAGATTTCARGTCCTCCTCTCTTGTTCTAATGCACACCTCGATGCACTATCTGTCCACTAGAAATAAGGTCATTAACTCCAACAACTGAACTGATTTTTGGTTGTATTCAGTTTATTAAAGAAATAAGTTAATGAGTGTGGAAATAGCCACTAGTACCAAGAATAATCTGTTTCAGGTGAAAACTGAAGAAAAAAACATTAATTACATGGGGGAATGAAGGTCAGTGTACTAATTCTTTGAGTTAAAAAAGAAAGAAAGAAAGAAAGAAAGAAAGAAAGAAAGAAAGAAAGAAAGGTGGGGGGAGTAGTTCCAGAGAAAAGGCTTTCATGTAGCCAGTTTCTTCATGTAAAATTTGAGACTGGCTAGGAACAGTTCTTCAGTTGTGTCACAGAGATCAATTCAGGAAATTAACACCAAGATGTTCTCAAAAAAAGCTTCAAACTGCAATCCCTATACAAATACACTTTAATTTTCAATGTTTAGAGCTGTGCCCAGATGTATATGTCACTGCTGATACTTACCTCCGCTATAAGAAAAGCTTAAAATATGAATATGCTAGATAGCAATGGCTTTAATGCTTTTCTGCTGGAGGAAATCTCAATAGAAAATTTTGTAAATGCATGTCTGTGCCCACATGTATAACGCAATACAGCTTAAGGAAACAATAATACATGAAACAAGAATAGTATAATATCTTAAAAATCAATAACCTAACAGAATGAGAACATGAAGTTATTAAACATTGGGGGGGGGGGAGAAGTGCCCATTACCTTGTAAAGGTTCTTGTAGCTTTGTCTTGTGCACCCTTTTCTGCCATTAGCCTGTTGCCACACAGCTGCCGCTGCAAGCTTGTAGGCAAAACGTAGATAAGAATCTTCCTCTGATCTGTGGGGTGACTTTGGCCTGGTTCATACATCAGAGAGAGCTGATACTGCCTGGAGCATCCACCCCTACTCAGGTATGTGGGAGCAGGAAGCAAGCTGCTTTAGCTAAAAGTATATGTCCTGGCAGAGGGGAGGCGGGGAGGAAAGTATGATGTCTTCTGAGATGTCCAGCTATATGTCTACCTGCAAAAATTGTTCAGGTAACTTCTGAAAAAATAGCTCTAGTAAGGATATAAGAGCAGCCTTTCAGGAGGTGCCACTTTTATACCAGGCCAGTATTTCTAAAAGATTTACTAATATCAGGATGACTAGCAGAACGTAGGAAAATAATTAAACTGAGTAAATAGCGGGAATTAAGTTCAACTTCCTCCAATATCACCCTAGGGCCCTAGGAGCAGATTATAGCTGGAAATAATTAGTTATAGAAGCCCTCTAAAACTTTGCCTGTTTCATTTTCTAACTGCTTTGTCCTAGTTGAACACTTTTTGTACCTAGGGGAATCTGCTTGCACTTTGTTTCTAACACTGGCTTTTCACAAAGAGCTGCTCTGTGGCTCCATTTCTGCAGTTAGGACAGGTCTGACATGTGTCAGGTCATTAGATTTAGAATGAGGGACACTGAGTTTTGCAGAGCATCAGCAAAATAGAAGTCTACATAGTACAAGTGTAAACCAATAGATCAAGAAAGTTCCCTCCACCCAGGTAACATAGGCTGAACTTCAGCAAGCAAAGGTTTAAAAACACTTTTCATCTAGAATTAGAAAAGGAAAATAGCCAGTAATGCTCTTTAACCTCTGCAGGTATTATCCTCTCTAATCCCAGAGAAATCGAGGACAATTTTACTCATGATCTTTATAGGCGGCCAACTTTTTTTTTTTTTTTTTTCCCTAAAGGGGAAGAAAAAAAGATTCAGGACAGGTGTACTAAGATCACACAGCTGCAGTCCCTTCCCATGGAGAGAATAGTAAAATTTCCCCCCATTTCAGCTTCTATAGAGGAGATTTTCAATGTGTCTTTTGACAGTACTGAGAAGCACCTGCTGAGTGAGAGGGGGGAAAAAGGAAACCCAGTGCAAGTAGACTAATTTAGGGAAACCAGCAAACCTGCATTAGTAGCTCTGTGTTGACATTCTAACCTAGTTTAGTATCTCTCCATGGTCCAATATATCCATCTTTCGAACTGACTGCAAGGGTCTTACGATTTCTGTTTTCATCGCCTTCAACGGCTTAGCAATATCCTGCACCTTCTCCACATAACTGTGACTTTCTTCCATAGCCAGTACCCCAATTCTCTGCAAAGACTGAAAAACTATCAACTTACTACAGCTCCAAACACCTCACATGCTATTTAACTTATTGCAAATGGACWTTCCAAGCTCAAAGAAACCTGGAATACAACTGTGTGGCCCTCTCAGCTTTGGAAGTCTGTTTTCTTGCTTCTTTTTTTCTGCTGCATAGAAGGAACTCCCTGCTTAAACAGCTCCCAGATGCAGCAATGCACAGTGTGGTTTCTGTTTACTGATTCACAGTAAATAATTTCTCATCTTGAAGCACATTCCCCAGTACAGTTGTTATACTAATTCTTTTACAGTGTCCTGGTTCCAGATCAGGGTGTTGTGTAAAGAGAACCTAGGCAGTTGWATTAGCACAGCCCTGGACTTGGAGATATCCCTCTAGTTTACACTAAAAATTATTTTTCAGTTCTCTTGCACCACACAGCCCACCTCTCCCAATAGAATAAAATCCTTGTGCTCCTTCCCCCTTCAGCTTTCACAGCCACRCTGCCCTCCTTTTCCAAACAACGCACAACTCTCATGTGCTCCTTTACCACCAAAACTACAATCTCCATCTCTTCCATAGCCTACCTTCTCCAAGCTAGACATCACATCTGGGTGCAACTCTCCCTGTTCCTGGTTCCAAGCCCCTACCTTTCTTCCAGCTGAGTGTAATTGAGATTTAATACCAAAACCCACCTATCTTATTAGATTTCTTCTTGCATGGGTAAAGGCAGAAGAGAGATGTTCTGCACTTTAAGACTCTATTATACAAAGTAAATTAGTAGGCAAGGCATTACAGTAAGATACTCTCTCAGGTCATGAAAAGGTAGTTTGTATTTTATTTGCTGACGATTGTTTTGCATTTCCTCTTGTTAAATTAAGTCAAGTTCCAGATTATTTTTGAGCTGTATTTAATTATATTAAATTAACTTTATAAGTKATATTATTTGATAAATTTCAGTGCCATCTCTTGAAATAAATTTCAAGTTAGACAGTGTCACTTCTACCCAAATCTACTCTGTACAGAGGAAAGTTCATTAGCTGATTAATAGGAAATGTGTTCTTGAGCTATGACATAAAGTTTACACTTTACACTTTCTCTTGGTTTTTTTGAAGCTCAGATTTACAGTGGTCCAGTAAGTTACTGGGGAACACTTCAGTTAGATACAGCCCTTCTCAGCCCAGTCAGGCAGAAAACAGGCTGAAGTAGTCAGCTAGGTCTAGAGTCTCTCCACTTTCAGACAAACACTCTGCATAAACTTTCCACCCCAATCCCACTGCACTGCACAGGCAGCCTCAGCTTTGCCCTCTGCACTGCCAGTCCCTTACAGAAAAGTACGTTTTTCATGAATTCACACTAACCTGGTGTTTCCTCCACATTGCACCTCAAAACAAACTCGTTACTCTTTCTACAATAACTCTCAAACATCAACAAATTCCTGCATAATTTCCATAATAGCACTCCACCAAACKCCTACATCAAAACTTCAATAACTCACCACCTTCAACAGATTTCTGCACAAACTCTCCCACTATAATACTCCACCACCAGAAAGTTTCTACATGAAAATTCCTACATTATCACTAATATTTCACAAAAAAAAATGTCAAGAAATTAAGACATGTTATGCTTAGGAAAGCCAAAATGCTCCATTGGTTTGGGCAAAGTTAAAATTGAAATGTGTGGTGCAGTTCTGTCGACATGGGTTAAAGCAAAGTTGAAAGTTGCTAAGTGTATGCCTTACACCCTCAAATAGCTGTCAATATTCAAACTAGGAGAAATGTAGATAGAGAACCTTTTTAAACTTGCTGAAGGAAAGTGCTGCTCAGCCTCTGAAGCTGAGGGTGGTCAGTGGTATCTATATTCCTGGGAAACGTCTTCTGRTCTACTTGCAATCTCAGCTCCTAAGACACAGTCCATCAAGCCAGTATATTCAAGCCAGTATAAAGTCCAGAAGTCAGCTTTTTGTGCTATACTCTCCCATTAGCTGTGATGTCCCAGACTCCACAGTCTGTGCAGCAGCATAACTGTACAGCAGCTATTTTGTACGGGTGAATCTAGAAGCACTGACTTCTAATTACTGTAAAGTGTAAATGATGAGGTAAAGAAATTCTCTGACAGTTAACAGCAGAGGAAACCTAACATATTGCAAAGATAATGACAGGGGAAACTTTTTATTGATCATTACATTCTCTTTTGTCTTACCAAAACTTCATATCTCCCATAGACGAATGTAGAGAGAAACTTGAATCTTCCCTGTAGGATTCAGGAAGTCTGAAAATGAAGAAAAAAGGGGAGAGAGTACAGTACAAGCCTGCAGGTGCCTTACCTATGAAAAAAAATGATGCAAATGAYATCTTCCATGCCTAAAAAGTACTAAATTCAAGAAAATTAGGTAAAGCAGCATAAAGGATAAAAAGGAAAAAGACACAGATGTAATTACAAGAAAAAAATATATATACATATAACTACAAGAACAGAGAGGAATCTCTACCAGTTAACACCAAGATTGAGAAAAAAAAACAGAATAATGCAGCATACCACAAAGCATAATGAAAAACTTTCTTGTGGAAAATTAATAACAGTGAAAAGAGATGATGGATACACAAAGCAGAAGGATAGTACCAAAGGATGATAGCACCACTTACAAAAAAAGGTATATTTATTTACAAAAGAAAAAAAAAAAGAAAGAAAAAGTGGATAAAAAAAGAGGGTACGCAGGTGCCAAACTGAAAGGAGTGGGGGCAAAGTGGTCCCTAAACTTGAGGAACCTGCTCCAGCAAGTACCTCTTTTCAACCTCACAAACCCTCCTGCAGCAACCTCTTCCTGGACCCACCAGCAGCTGGCATACGGTGGACGCCTGCCCCAGGGCATGAGGCCACCACCAGCCTGGAGTGAAGCTGTGGCTACCGACAGCCTTCCTGGCTGGCAGGCTGGGYGCCTTGAGCTGGGCATGACTAGCCCAGGAGAAGAGGCTTCGCCCCTGCTCACCAGGGGCCCCAGCTCCCAGAGATTTTTCCACTCTCAAGACTCCAGCCAGGTTAAGCGCTCAACAACAAATCCCTGCAAYGCAAGCAAGCATAAATGGGTTCCTGAGGTTTACCGTGGTATCAGTATAACTAAAATTGTATGAATGTTAGCTACCTTCAGTATTAGATAAGTTTGGATTCAGTTTCACAAATAATTCTGAAAACCATAGATCCGCTGCTGCAGGTAGGTAAAATTTAGCCAAAATGGTGGTAAGGAGAAGAAAGGCATTTTAAAAYAGTTTTTTTTAGACAATAGACATAAAAGTGGTAGCAGCCTTTTTTCAGCCCTCCTCAGTTACTTCTRTGCTGCCCACAAATGAAATAAGGAGCTCTCCCAATATTTGAGCGGCATCCTGTAGAAACACGGACACAGGGCAGAGAACGGTAGCTGCTTAGGAATATGATTTAAGACACAGAGGTCAGTGACAAAACAAAACAAAGAGTAAGCTCTCAGTGCTCACATTGATTTTATACTTGTCCAATKGATTAATAGAGGGTTTTAGGTTCAATCTCAGCCGTTAATCCCTTCAATGTCACAGGAATCAAACRTATCAATTTTCTATCAAGCCTGATTGCGGTGTTATGTGACCTGCTCCTTCCTTCACTGAAGTCAATGGGAGCTCTGTCAACGAGTGAAGGATGGTGATTTTAACAGCTAGAGAACAGTGAGTTATCTGCTTTATTGGAAGATCTAGTGTTATTTTTTCTTCTGATCCAAGAAGTACCTTAATTGCTCACCAACATTTTTACTCACTATTTAATACAGTTCAGCTATCTCCATATAGCAGATGGCTGAAGCTAGGTTACTTTTCTTGCTTGGCTTAATATGGATTCTTCAGATCAGATCTGAAAACTATTTCAGCCAAAGTTTAAGTATTAAGCTCACTGCTTTCTGAGATCATTTGCAAAATGATTAATTTGCAGTGTGGTGGCTTGTTTCCACATGAAGATTTCACATCTGACCACTCAAATATTTCCAGTTATTTGTAAAATTACATGTGATTGCATGATTCCCTTTCCTCAAAGTGTACTGAGACAAGTATTCCTCCCAAGAACGAGACATCACTGACCAATAGAAATAACATATTCGTATTCTGAAAGAAAATGTCCTGCTCCTTTAGCATACAGTTGCAGGTTTGGGTAGATAACAGATATGAAGTTGTATTACAGATATATGTTTTCAAAGTCAATGTCATATCTTGAATTTAAAAAGGCAAACATAACTACTGACAACGGTTTGTAAAAAAAATTGTTTTCAGCAATCCTCATTAAAAAACTAACAAAGTTTTCGTTCGTCAAGTTTTCAAGTAGGCAATGGTGAAAGTTTCTTTCTAAAAACATGTTCATAGTCTTAAGAAGCATCTTTTTTAATGATTGCCTACTGATTATCAAATCTTTTTCTAACATTGTTTTCTATCTATAAAACAATTTTTTTCTTCACTTTGTTTTTTTTATTAGATACTCATTTAYAGCTTTAGCAAAATTTTCTGCATATGAATTCATTTAATTACCCTATATAAGTTAGTGAGACAACAGCGTTCTGCTCTCCTAGCTCAAAGCTGGTAATTTCTTTTGTCTATGTTAACATTTTGATAATTCTTCCATATTTGTTCATGCACTTCAAGATACTCTATTGCTGTTGATGACGTTACTTTATTTCTCACAGATTGGAATTACATTTGCCAAAAAAACAAAACCAAACAACTCCTCCTAACAACTTACTCATTAAGTCAATTTATTGATGTACTTCAAGACTGACATATTACCAATGATTCACTAAGCTGCAGTTTGAAGGACAAATCTGCTATTTACGCTGTAATCCCTTCTGCTGGAGATCAGACATCTGTTTGTGAAGCAATTTTTATAAAAGCACAGGGAAGCCTTCCTGGCACCCATCTGGTTAATATATATTCCCAACCATATTTAAAATTTTCTGTTAAAGTAATCTTCTCTGCTTGTTTTGTAACTTAAAATATCTTGTGGTGGCCACTGACTAGAAATCAAGTGTCTGCACGTGTTGTTTTTTTCAGAGCTCTAATTTTCCTAATTTGTTAYAAGATACAATGAAAGAATTACGGTAGTCACATACTAAAGTTTAATAGCAAATCACAGCCTTGTCAGTGTCAAGTAAACAGATGTTTAAACTAAGTATCAAGTACATTCGAGATTTGACGCTTATTAAGATTTTTGTCCAAAAAACCTGTACRTTTCCAACCAGTCAACATTTGTTTGTGTCCAAAAATATTTATTTTTTAAGCAAATGTTCATCATTTTGCATAGCACCTTAATAATAGGAGTCTAGTTTATTCAGCTATAGATTTAAATCAGGTTACATTAGTGTGAACAGCAAGCCGAAACCATACTGAATTTAGAAACTTAAGTATTATTCACCAACCAGATACACATAGAATGGTTCGTTCTGTACATTCCTTCCTGGAGCAAGGAAAAAGGATGGCGTAAAGCTATCTTTGCAACTCCAAATCTTAGGGCTAGCAACATCACCCCTGGAAAATCTAAGAGCACAGTGAGTGGTGTAGGCTGAGCCTATATTTGACTGCCTCGGGGCAGTTGTGTTTCTGCCCTGAGGCACCTGCCCTTCAGAGACACCACGTGTATCGCCAGACAGCAGATACCGACACTGCCTCAAGGTAAGCCTCAAGAACTTCCACTTGCTCCTTCCTTGAAGGGGCTATTCCAAAGCAAGACCTTACAAAAGTCTGTAGTCGGAAGAGCAGAAAGTGAGCGAAGACGCTAAAAATGAGGTAATCATTCACCATTCTACAAAAACAAAAAAACTCGCAAAACAAACAAAACAACAAAACAAGTACGCTGCTTCTTTTTCACCTACAAATTTTGCTTTCCCTAGGTCCAGATTAGAACCAGTCTGGGTGTCCTTTTATGCATATATCCAGTATGTTTCAGGTTCCTCGCTGGAGCATGCATGAATCACGGCAAGTCCAGTAACAGGTTCCCTGCTTCGTGTCTCCAGGCTGACAAACCACACCACCTCCGGTACGACATCCTCCGTGCCGTGCTCTGAATGCAGACTCAGAAGTGTGAAAGATTCCTGCCCGAGCGCTGACAGTAAGACGACACTTTTCTTTCCTTTGAAATCTCATTTCTGAATACTGAATAAGTGTTTTCTAATTTATATGCAAGGGCACGCCAAGGAGTGAACTGGCTACAAGSCACCTGCTTTCAGAGGTGAAAGTGAGCAGGTGGACACCACCTCCATCATTTCAGGGCATGATAATGATTAATACTTACAGAACTGAAGAATGTACTACATCATTTTTCTAATTTATTTATTTTTACTGTTTAAGGGCTGACAAAGTGATTTGGGAGAGCTTTAAAAAGCAAGTGAATACCTACAAACATGTGCATGACACATTAATGACATCTGCAGCAAAGTTATGAACACTAAGGAGAAATGCAGTCAGATCCTCAGGAGGCAGCATGTCTGTGGAGCTGTATCAGTTTACATTAGGTGAAGGTGGAGGCCAAAGAATCCAATGACCTCTGAAATTTATCTGCTAATGTTAATACAATTTCTGTTGCAACAAAACATACTACAAATAAACAAACAGAGCCCCCTGCCAGGTGCTGTTTAAAGCCAGAATGTTTTACCCATCTCAGCAGAGGCCAAAAACTAAGTGAACTAAAATCTTATTCATAAATACAGGCTTTTAAAGTCCAGGCTGAGAAGCACTGGGATTAAGTAGAGAAGCTTCAACTCTCCAGCCTTGAGAGGTAATGACAGAGTAAATATGTAGTACTAGAGGCTTTTTCTGAATTGGATAAAAATGTGTTTTAGTCTTCATGCCTGTGAATCAGGTACCTCACGGTGGAATTCAATTCGCACACAAAGGTGGAGGGGAAAAGACAATTCAGCTGAGTGGTTTTGATGTTTGAAAAAAGTAAGAATAAGGATTATTAGTCTAGAACATTGAAAGCTTCCAGTAGATGACTCTTTCCATTCTTTGGTCCAATTTAACTGTGGGATGAATCTGTGAGTATTCTATAAACTTGGATGAGAGCAAGATGTGATTTTATATACACATTTATACAGAACATCTTGCACAGTGCTCTGCAAACAATGACTTAGATACTGGTAATGCATCAACTATGTAAGCAAATGTGGCAGCAGCTCTATTTCTGTAGCAGCTGGCACAAAGTAGATCCCCTTTATTGAGAAAGGAATGTTGGCCAGGCCATCAGAAAAGAAGAATTATTCCCCAGTCTRTTTCTGCAAGAGCCCTGGAATCTTGACTTCCTTCGGGATGCTGGCGGCACGAAGGAAGAAAGCACTCAGATCGCAGCCCTGTCGGAAAGCCTGTGACAGAAACATGCAGAATTTCCCACTGCATACAAGGATTCATGCATTTTATTCCATCAAAAGTGAGATCACCTAATATAGTTTCTGCCTAATACCATTTTCATAAATAATYATTAGTTTTAGGTTTTAAGTATTTTACAAGTAATAATGACAAGTGTTGAAACGTTTATGTTCCCATCTGAACTTGAGAAGCACATCCTATCCTAAAGAATACTTAGTCCTAAGCCGTTTTTCTATTTGTCAGGAGATTTGTAGCAGCACTTTTGCTTATAACAAGAAATCCCTGATCATCTTCTTTAGAAGAGAAAAACAACAGAATTATGGATATTTATTTGTCTGCAGTTATCACAATAGAGTTAAAAAGGGACCGACTGGGTTAATTGATGATAATGCCACAAGATGGTGCTGGACATTTCATTGATACAGGCTCTTGAAACTTTTCAGTCTGTTGCTTAAGAATTATTTCTATTTACTCTGGCCAGACTTCTGCCCAGTCGAAGGAACTGTGGAAGTTTACACTGCMTCTGTGCTGGCTCACTCCACGGGGATAGTCAAACTTGGCCTTTCACCCAGGTTTTCTGCTTCATATTGCTCTGAAAACATCATTGCTGCCGATCCAAAGCTGTGCATCCCAAGGTGATTTTGTAGTAGGTCAGCACGTCTTTGTTTCTACTATGAAGAAACGTCCTAAATTAATACTTTTCCAAGCCAGGGGGATCACAGCAACSTAGGATGCTGACCTGATAGAGCAATTAAGTTTCTGTGGCAGTTATGGTGCTTTTTGTTTTGGAAGAGAGACAGAAAAATTCTTTTAAGTAGGAACTATATAATTTCACTCAATTCAGTAAAATTTCTGGGGAATAAAAACAAAGCAAAAAACATCTGAGGAAAGAGATTAAATCCTGCCTGTAATGGGCTATATTGCACTCTTGAACATAGAGATGTGATYGTTACATTTTTTTCACTAATGTCTCTGTAAACAGAAATTAAAGTCTCAGTATTGTAAAGTTTATTGAATCATTTCTGATATTTACAGTCCATGACTGGCAATATTGTTAACATTTCCTAAGCAAATGTTTAGGAAAAATGCTATATAGAGCATTAAAGCACTTAGGTCAGATTCTCAGYGAGATCAATGGACCTACACTGGATTATAGTCACTGCATATTAAGCATTCAGGTAGGAAAAGGGGTTTATTCATGCTTTTATAATGTTGATGGAGTTCARATTTGGATTCTGATGTAACTTGCCTGTGTTTTATAATGGGAAGCATCAAAAATTTAGTAGAAGTGTTAATGTCCCCACCTGAACTTGAGGAGCACATAGTATCTTTAATTTGTGGTGTGTCTAATGCTCCACAGGGTTTGTAGTCTCCTTCCCCACAGCCAATACCTCCTACACACAGCCAATACCTCCTACAGTCTCTTTTTTCCAGCTGCTATTCTGATCTGACAACCAGTCAGCCCAGAATAACATAGCAGGTGCAGACTTCTCATATACAGAATTAGCTGCATCTCTTCATTTGTTTATTTTTGTTACTGATAGAGATGAGTGGTTTCTGTGTCAACAAGAGTGGTGTGTCCAGATCCCTCTTACCTCCAGTGTGGAATATGGTAGTCATCTCTTCTTCTTCTTTGGTTTTATACTTCTTTTATTTACTTCCCTCCCCCCCAAAAAAACCTGTAAGTGTTTTAYATGCCATCCACTAAGGTATATGATGAAAGTAGGCTAATGAGCCTGACTTGATTATAGTCAGAGTCACTCTAAGGCTTCTTTGTGTTAGTGCTGTTGTTAAACAGRAAGCTTAAAACCGTTTGTTATTATTCACTGAAATTATTGAACGTATTTTTTGTTTGCAAAATAAGAACGATTTGCATTTATGAATAAAATTGTATCCAGTGATGTCACAGTTATTTATGAAGRTAAGAATTCATTATTATCTCAGATTGAAAGAGAAACTGAGAAACAGGACACTCAAGTGAATTACAGGAAAATGAACCGAGTCCACAAGTAAACGCCTGGATTTCTAACTGCCTTTCTAATCCCTTAACAACTTGCCCACACTACATTATACRAAGTGAGAAGTAGGCAGCATTTAACAGTCCATCTTATATAATGCAATCAGCCAAAACTTCAAGAACAACAGAGCAGTATTTCTAGGTCAATTTTTAAATACAGCTACGCAAATATTTTGCAGCAGCTTCTCATAATAGGACAGTGACTATAGACTCAGTATTACCTTGTCATTTTTTAGTAACAAATGTGATATTTTTGTTTTTAAAACCTATGATGTAAGTGCAGTATCAGTTAGACTAACTGCAAACAACAGATACTGGTAAAAATGGTTGTTCTTTAAAATGGCATTGTGTAATTAAACTATCCTGTTTTCACAGTTACTGTTGTGTACATTCCGCAGAGTTTAAGGTAGGCTTTCTTCTCTTTATCCTTCAGTGTGGCTAGCAGAATGCATTACCTGGTTCTAAATGATAATGGAAACACATGTGATAGATTGCGGCATAAGTAAAATTACAACTTTTATTTTAAAAATATCTGCATTTTTCTAACCACATTCAAGTTTGGAACATCATTTGGGTTGCACCAGGTTCTTAATGGGAGCGAGAAATTTGGTGTTTACATGATGTTTTCTGTAGTGACTGATTTCTGGAAAACGCAGTAGAATATTCTTACTCTCCACTCATGAGTGACATAGTTACTGTAGCTCTTTGATAGGTGTGTTCAGAATAAAATCATGCATACAAAGTAATTCATAACCCTTTCATACCCTGTCACCACCACTATACCAGTCTGGTTTTGGATTTCCTTGTTCTAAAGGAACGTAGGGAGGCCTTAATGAAAACGAAACTGATAGCCTAATATTTTGTTCTTCTCACTAGTCTCTTCACTATGCCACCCTTTCAACTACATAGCCAAAGTCAATGGGAGGGAAAAAATCAAGGATTTTGCATTGCAAAATGCTACTTAATTTATTGTGAAAATTTTTTAAATGTTATTATTATGATACTTCTTAAACAGGCTCAGTTATTAGTGATGAAGTAATGAAAAATTAACACTTCGAAACTTCCTAGCTTATCCTGGGGATGCCTAGAAGTGCTGAGAAGATACACCGCCTTTTAATTTGGATGGGATTGGGRATTCATGGGAAAGGCCGAACCAGTCACAGTTCTGCCTGTCTTGTCCTATGGCATCAGGAAAGGAAGAACAAGAGATGCAGAACAGGCTCTGCTTTTCTGGTTGGTTTACTATTGCCTTGGAGCATGTGGATTTGTTCATACGGAGGCAAAGCAGGTAAAAACCCTGCAGATTTTATGCTTCCCTGACACACACAGCTGGGAGAYAGAGTCACTTTCTGCCACCTTGCTTGGTGCCTAGCTAATGACCTTGCTTGGCTGGTTGTCCTAGGGCAATTGTTTRCGCACCTCTCCTGGGCAAAGGAATCTATGTATTTTCTACCATTATGAGTGGATACACTGTGTGAACCAGCTTTTTGAGTAAACATTTGAATCTCTGTGGCAACTTGCACAAATATTAGGGGAGGTTTGGTTAGAAACTGTCACAAATTATCTGAAGCAGTCACTGGGTGTGTGTAAATTCTCATTTGTGTGCACTAAAGGAATAAGGATACTACTTCTTAATTCTGGGGCATTGTTATTCCAGATAAAGTGGAATATCAGAGTACTGACTTCACACTTGGCTTAGCGCAGTGTAATACATGACTTGGAGCAGTCATTGAAAACTTTCTGTGAATAATGTGACAAAGGCTAATGCAAATAAAGGAAGATCAAAGTAAACTTTGAAGTAAGAATGGAGCATCTCGTAGCCTAGCAAGACATACCGTACTTAGGCATAACCCAATAAACTGGAAATATTTCATTTTCAATTTCCTGTCCAAAATACCAGACTTAAGCTCTATTTTTGKTACTATTATTATTATTATACATTTTGTTTCTCACTGCCATTAAATAGAATCTGTCTGGAGACCAATTTTACAAKCTTTCCATGAAGATATTGACTACATTTTCTTTTTGTAAACATTGTTGACTGCCCTTTGCCACCTATACTGCAGCTTGCCAGCTCCACCAGTGCAAGATGGGTGCAGTCGGCACCACCACAGCACTGCCATGCAGCAGACGAAGAGCGCAGTAGGGGCCCAGGAGAAAATGTCAGGCTATAACTGCATGAAGGAAAGGGTACAAGGAGTCTCCTTTCATTCACCTCCATTTTTATCTTCATGTACAACCTCTCATAAAAACTGTGGAAGCAGCCATGCTGAGTTCTGTTTTCCAGATCTGACAAATACAACTAATAAAGGGTTAGCTTATGGTTCCAAGCTTGCATGTCTATGCAGGCTATTAAGGGAAGCAACATCCTTCATTCATAACCACACATGTCTTCACAGTGCTCTGTCTCCCACATGGAAGCTGTTGGGGGCAGTCCTTCCCCCACTGTGGCTCCCCAGTGCACATAGATGGGACATTTTCTTCAGTCATTTCATTCCACAGAAGAAGACAGATAAACATCAGCTGCAGAAAAATCTGCATCTACTTTAAGTGTATACCACCCTTTGCACACAACCACACCTAAAGGCAGTCTCCCAAGCCAAGTATCTTCTAACTGATATGTGTAATGCGTCTAATCAGCCACTGGGCTATAGCAATGAGCTAGAGAGAAGGCAGAATTGTGTCTACTGGAGACAAAACTGAACAAGAAACTTCAAATCCTAATGAGAATTTCTCCAGACTCCTTGTTTATTCACATGCTATAGGTTAATTGACATCTTTTATTGCTCTATGATAGACAAGATTCAAGTGACTTTGATTTACTTGTCAAGCACTGTTGATAATGAAATCTAAGAGTTTCCTACTCTGCACAGGCCTGGCTCTCTCCTCTCCTCCTTCGATGGTGTGGAAGTGGCAGGGACCTCCTGTCRTGTCCATTCCTGAAATCCCTGAGGGACATGGCATGGGGGAGCTGTGCAGCTGCCCTGATCAGAGCAAGAGGGCAAACAGCAGCCTTACAGCAACCTACCTTCCCCTCCCGGCTGCCATCCCAGCTAGGAGGAGAAGCCGCAAGGTAGTAGAAAGCTCCTTATGTTCCCACCACATTGCTCCACTACAGGCAGCTGGAATTCAAGACCCCATTTTGAACTGTTCTTATGTATAACATGAGGAAAATCAATGTGAGAAAAGCTCTAGATCTAAGTGATCTCCAGTAGATCAGCTATAGCATAAATATTGACATTTCCAACCAGACATGGATTCTTGTGGAGATTAAAATAAATCCTGGAGTATTTTATTCTAGCTATAATCCTAAATAGCAACAAATCTGCATGTGCTGTATGATATTAAATAACTCCTCTCTTACTTTGTCTATTCCTTATATCCAAGACCATCACAAGCTTCCACCGGAATCCCACAGGAATAAGGAAATACTTGAATGTCAACTCTTTTGCTCTTACAGAGAAGGTCTGCCCCCTCAAGAAAAACACAGTGGAGTACAGCGAGTCACCATGTACCACTAGCTGCCTTAATCTCATTACATGCTCTCCTCTAGGGAAAAAAAAAAATACCCAACTGTGCAATCTCAAGGCCTGACTCAAAACTATAATTGCCAAGTCAGTACTTTCATTATTACAGGTTCCTGGTGGAAACATAAACCACGAGAGCAGAGAACTCCCATGGTTTGTACAGCTCAGCAGAATGTACAGACTACTTAGTTTGGATGTAGTTTAATAACACTTGAGCATTCACTTCAAGAACAGATAGCTTTTGACGTTGTTGGCACTTATATAACAATTGCAGACACTGTTGTGCACTGTATTTGGAAAAAGTCTTTTTCAAAGGCTTTTGCACCCTTGCAATACGAGGTGTTTCTTTATCACCTCTCTGCCTTAAGGGATGTGGTATGACTGGTATATCCCTGCCCGTGGGAAGCCAGGCTCTGGGGATGCAGCTGTGTTGCCGGGAAGTCTGCACGCTACAGACATGTCTTTTGGGTGCTGCCAGTAAGCTGTGGCTGTGACTACATCCCTACGGGTTCCTGAAAGGTTTTGGACTGAAGGTGTATCRCTGTGCTGCCAGAAAGCCTGTGGTTGTGGCTATCAGTCTATARGGCTGAGAAGTTGTGGGCTGCTGATGTAGCAACGTGTGCTGTAATAAAGCCTGTGTGTAGTAGGTATGACTCTGTCTCCTGCTAAAGGCAGTTTCAGAGCTATTTGTCTCCACAGCATTTAGGATACATGCTGCTTTAGCCTTAGCATTTCTACATGGTAATAAAGTTCTATGTGTGAAAACACATTTATGCCAAATTACTCACTGTATTAGCATATGTGCCGTCCCTCTGAAGAGCTCCAAATGATTTAAAAYTGTTAATCAAGCTTCCTACACCTGAGACAAGTAAGTATTTTTATGCCTGTTCTGCAGATGTGTGTTGCCATGTTTACTGCAAGCCCCRTGTGCTGTCTGCCGGTGGGGTATTTAAAGGACAGGTTCCTCGCTGTCTCTTAACCAGGCACGACACTGACCTAAATAACAGCAAATAATGACTCTTCAGTTGAAGTTGCAGGCAAAAGGAGCTTAGCTGGCACATAGGGAGCATACATAGGGAATGCCATATGCATTCATTTTCCTGCTTTCAGAAACTGCAATTTTTGCATCAAGAAAAAGTTCCAAATGCATACTCTTGTTCCAAAGCCTGGACAGTTTAAATAGACCTAAATACTAACTTCGGTATGACTTTACAGCGCACTAGGGTGATCTGTACTATGCRCATTCCCAAATGAGTGAGTTATCCTGCGGAACATGCTGTACGAGTACATAACRAGGATTCCATCCAAATCTTTGTATTTCTGCCTGCTGTGTATTTCCCCCCCGAACAGTTAATTGGCTCTAAGGATGCAGTCTAGACAACGCTTTCCCTTTCATTCTGAAGCTAAAAATAAGGAAGTGCGAAAAGATACCAAACCCAGGCAGATGTGTAACAGACTAAAATTTTCAGAAGATTATGGGGATCCTGTTTTTCATGTTCACACATTCTGTGAACAAAACAATGACTTATTACAGTTTCACCTTATTTTGTCTTCTACATAGGAAGAAATACAGATTGTCTCATTCAGCAGTAATATAAAGCTGAGTACATTTTTCTCAGAATGCTCAAAAAATACAGCTACTGATATGTGTTTAGCCATGAAATGAATTTGATCATGAACAGATGAAAACTCAGACTTCAAATACCCATCTGGACTCAGGAGCAAACTCAGCACCTTGGGCTCATCGCTGATGGAAAGAATGATACACAGAAGCATGACTTCATGGCCATCAGGCCTTGAAAATGTACATGCRAGGTGTCTTAAAAAGATTTCTTCTATCAGTTTCGAAGCTGCTAAAAAATAAGAGCCAAGTGATGAGGCAGAGTATCTGCAGTGAGAAGATGCTTTGTGTCAGTAAATCTAGGATATTAGCCTTTGGCTCACAAGTCTGAAACATTTTCTGGCCATATAGTAGAACTTGAATCATGCAGATCCTATAAAAATATAAGAGAAGTAGAATATGTCATTTGCTTCCTCAGGCTCAAGCTTATCTTAAAAGTGATATTGAATGTTACATACAATATATGTTTATGGCTGGTTTTCTTCCCATTGAAATACATATAGAAAAGCAGCCATTCCTGTTAGATGGAATCATAMGTGATGCAGAATTCCTAGATGCTTTGAGTTATATTTCTTTGTGGTCTTTCCTCCCCCAGGTAACTCTTCTCTGTTTTTGTAAAAAAAAATCTGTAATATGAATTTATTAATAATACAATTAGTTGTGATAACCATAGGAAACACAGACATTTTCCCCAATAGAATTGAGTGAATATTCCAAGAAACTTTTGCATAAATATTTGCTGGTTTGAATGTTTGAATTGATATGCTTCAGGCACAGCTGTTAAGTATGCAACTGCACTAAATTTCACAAGCTGGAGGAGCCCAGGAGGTGGTTAAGAAGAAAGAGAGTGAACAATGTTTTTTGTAGTACCCACGGCTCTAAGGATGCAGTGGTGACTCCACTTCATTTCTCACACCAAAGGTCCAGACGAACCATGCTATCCTACTGGCTCACCCTGAGTGGATTTCTACCCATTTAGTAGTTCTCTTTGTAAGCACTCCAGTAAACAAATTTACTGGCAACATTATGTGATAACTATGGAATTGTAAGCAAATATTGTGAAAGGATTTGTCAAGGGCTCGTTTTTTGAACATGCAGCCCTGAGGATTTACATTGCAGAGCTAGTCTCCCCTCAGAGAGCACAGCGATACCTTGTGAGCTATGTTTTAAGGCAGCTTGAGTTGAGAGCTGCCGAACATCCTGGGAACTGTGGATTCCCCTTACCTTGCACAGATGCTTGTTCAGGCAAATGGGGGGAGCCTCAGCTCCACCTTCAGTTGCCTCAACTGGCAAAGCYAGATGGTTTTCCTACCACCTGCAGGAAGTGGCAGGGAACCACGAGGGTGAGGAAATAGTTTGGAGTGTAGCGAACAGCACCAGGTAACAACTGGAGAAGCTCGGACTTGCTCTTCTTTCCCAAACTGCTGCTTCGTCTGCTCCAGTAATTCCCAAGTACTCCCAGGGCAGTATCAGTTCTTGCAGCTGTGCTGGCAGTGGGTGAATCCCTCYCTTTATAATATTTGTAATCAGCTACAATTTTGATGTGCTGCCAATTTTTTTTTCCAATAATTTAACCAGGARTGAGGAAATAGTAAGTTTTCAATCACTTGTATTATGCCAAGACCTGAGGAGAAATTCTCAGAATGAAAAARAGTTACTTTTCTGTGCTAAATGCTCTCTCCCAGCCAGATTTCAAAGCACGGGACAAATAATAAAGGTGCTGGAACTTCTCAGGARATGTGGCAGGACCCTTTCACATGATGAAGTGTAACATAGCCCAGCAACAGCGGTCACGGTGAATTACCTGCCTCTGTAAAGCTGATGGCTGATTTTGGCCCGGGTGGATGAAATAGACTAGTAGAAGTTGCCAAAGATAATTCAACCCAACATAAATAGAATAAAGATGCAAAGCTCTCAAAGGCAAAAATCTTTTTGTAAGAAAAATCTTCTTTCATTACAGTAATCTTGGCCTTCCTGTCCTCTTGTCCCAGCAAGATGTCTGTGGAAAGACCTGGGAAGCTGCTCTCTTCCTGTGCCACCCTCCTGCCTTTAGGAATAGTACACAGGAGTTGACAGTGCATCAGAAGTTTATTAGCAGTTTTACATTGCATCATCCCAGACAACCACCGGCACGAAAGCTACTGTTAGTCCAACCGGATATGACATAGGTTTTGTTCTAGCCCAAATGTATGCCAAAATCCATTGAACCAGCAGTTTTTGTAGTGTATGTACTCACGTTATGTATGTAATGATTAGTCTAGAGAGAATGCATCAAGAAAGGCTGTTCCTCATCCTCATCCACGTACTATCAATTACCATCTATAGAAAAGCTTGCCTGGGCATGACTTGATTACATTAGCTTGGTGAAGTGTTTTCTCAGGAAACTAAAGAAATTATTTATCCAGAGATTAGGGAGCTTGATTTAACCTCCTTTTGAAGGACAAACTGTTCAATGACACAGCATTCTCCTAACAATACCACACAGCTGTATTTATCGTGCTGGACTTGCAACCGCACCACCTGACTCAGAGGTATGGGTAATACTAGCTGCTTTCCTCCAAGAAAGCAGGGTTAGAGGAAGTGTAATGCCTTCTAAAGTCAGTATAGGCTGCAGTTTGTTTGACTGTTTTTTTTAATAAGTCTATTTTTTTATTACAACTACTTYTTTCTTAAACTGAATAATTAGATGGGCATAATCACTGCTAAGATGCACGAAAATACTTCTTACCAGAGAATAAGCTGTATGTTGTAAAAATATTTTCACCTTGCAATAGTTTTTTATCTGTTTGTTCTAGTCTTTCAATTACACCAATGCAGTTAAAGCATCTTCACCGGGAAAGGTTTAAATTTTCGATGGCCAGCTCACTAAAGTCAGCTAGCATGTTTGTAAATTCTGGTTCCAACACATACAAATATTTGTGTACTAGATTTCGTTGGTAAACTCAGCCCGAACTCCATCATGGAGATATTTTTACGGTGAGAAAGTAGTTATTTTCACTTTATGCGATGTTTATTTTGCCAATTCTCCTTGTGCCCTTCCCAAGATGTTCACTCCAGGGCACCTTCACAAATGTTTGCTGCGCAGAACAGGTGGTTGAAGTCCAAACACAAAAAGCATTGCAGTAAGCTTTCATTTCAAACTCAAGATAGCCGGGATTTTAAAGAGGCAAGCACGCTTGTGTTAACATTTTTTCCCCCTTCATTGCCTATAATTTGTCATTTTTCTTTGTTTGCTTCTCATGGATTTTTACTGGAGAACAGCAAACGAATAAAATGCAGTGTGCTTTGAGGCAGATTGACWGCCAGTTAGATTTTAAAAATCTGTAATAAATCAGAGAGCCATGCGACATTCGCKGGAGAAACGTGGGATGCGCCGCGGGAGGGGAAGGCGCGCTGCGGGAAGGGCTGCTGCGGCGTGCCCCGTTCTCTCCGGGCGCCTGGTTACGGACTGCTGAAGGCAGAGCACCGGGCTCGGATCTCAGCCAGCGCAACCGCTCCCACGTAGCAAACTGTTTCGCAGTAGGAAGGGAAAGAGGGGAGGTTAGAGCCCACACCTAGCCATAGATGTGGTAGATGTTTTCATCTTGCCAGAAAAAAAGGTTAAAAAATAAAAATAAAAGCTACCTCTGCATGTATTTCTATATAATACTGACAGATGTTGCAAAAGGTTTCAGAGAGCTAAGCTAAAGCCATTAGTGACTGTGACAAAGGGAAAACAGCGGAGCATGAAGGAAAAAGTATTCTCTCTTAATTACACTGTGGACTTTTTCTCTTGGGTTCTCTCTTGCTATTAATACTTCGCAGTTAATTAGTTCTTCTCTTCTTCAAAGCAATCCTGCAATATTAATTAATCTAACACTGTTAACCTATCCATATCCTGACAAGTGGCTTCAGATATTGCACAAACAGTTAAAAAATGAAGCAGTTGAAACAGATCCGTTATTTATTCAAGGTTTTAAAAATTGAACTGAAGAATGAATGCTCAGCCTCACAAACACAGAGGAAGGATCCAGGCCTGTAGGAGATTATACGCAGGCGTGTTGAAGGCAACTTAGAAATGCAGATCCAAATCCTGAGATACTGTCTCAGGTGAAGTCCTGATTCAGCGAGCTTTTAAAGTCATACTTCTCAAAATGTGAACAGTCATACAGAAATAGAGAGCATCTAAGAGCTGAGTGGTGTATCGAAATCCCAGGGAAGCTGATTCCACTTTTCATTTCAGAGGGAATTCTGCACGAGTGTGGACTACGAGATCAGAGTCACCTAAGACATTAGATGCCAAGATATGTTCAAATTTTTGAAGCGAACCTGCAGAGGTCATTATAAATGGCTTCTGGGAAGATGTGGGAGACTATAAAGCAGGAAGAAGAGTTGGTTTTGAGACAACCAGTAATTTAATGTTCTGCAGAGGCTCATCAGTAAAATATAGAGAGTACTGTGGTTGAGTCTAGACAGCACTCGTACTGAGCTATACTTGTGGTATGACACATTGGCACCTCTCATAAGTTGCTATTTTATTCTCCAGAATCTCATGCTTCATTAAAAGAAATACAGAAAAATAGGAAAAATGTGTATATAAATAAAAAGGCGTAGAGGCTGGATGGAGAGCAGAGATGAGCCTGCACGGAGCTTGGACCACCGGCACAGAGAGGTCAGAGAAGTTAACTCAGCAATGATAGATGAAATACCAACATTTTGACTGCTCTATTTGCTTGCACAACGACTGGATGCATGGAACAGGCACACCCTGCAATCGCCCCCCGGCCTGGCTGACAGGGAACAGAAGATCTCTGGCAACTGTAGAAGATATGCACACAGGGGCTAAGCCCCAGGTTGGAAAACAAACCCAGAAGAGAGGGGTAACAGCAGCCATGACACCAGAACATTTTTCTCATGCAAGAAAGGAGAGACAAGATCAGAGATCTTCCCCACTCACTGCCATATCACCAGCTCATGGAAATATGGCTTTTTCCTCCCATAAAGATGGACCAATTCTTCAATGTCTACTGAAGTTCCCAGACATGTTTGTCATGTGAGGCAAAACAAGAGTTCTGCCTTCATAACCCTTCCTTCCTCCCAGGTGAGGATAATGGTCCATAAAAGTGTAGAAATTACTGGGAGGGGTCAGTTCCCTGTGGAATTTTATTTGGAAGAAAAGTATATTTCTGACAGAATACCAGCAGCATTATTTTTTTGTATTATTAGATGATAAAATGTAATGCTTTGCACCCCAGCTATTATAGAGACGCTTCACAATCATATTACAAACAAGAACATTAGCAGTTTTATCATCTTGTTCCAGGTAATCATCTTGTTCCATATAATTATTAGCTCTTGCTTCTTAGATGAAGTAATCTTTTAAAATCTGTTTCTATTTAATTAGCCACATTCCCTGCTGACTGCCACAGGCGACTCCTGTGCAGGTGTAGTCTTGAAGCTGTACATTGAGTTTCAGAAGCAATTCCAAAAAGGAGCTGCTCGGGCTGGAATCAGTGGTAGAAACCCTTTTCTGAATCAGTGTTACCGTTTAAGAAAAAATAAAAATAAAAAAGATGATATCCTCTGAGGCTGCGTGACAAAGAACGCAGCTTACTTCTGAGCAGGAAACCAACCTAGCAAAGAGTCCTGGTCATGAGTAGGCAAAGGGATACACATTTCAGAGACAGAGAAGAAAAGAGGGCAAGTGGCACTTCCCCCTCCTGCCACTTCAGCAGGGCTTTTATTGTTATGCTCAGTGCTGGAAAACCTTGATTTTAGCTCCCACAGAAGTTACCTGGAGTTTAGGTGTACTAAAGTACACTTCAGGTGTAGTTAGTACCTCAGAAGTCGGTCCTAATTAATTGATGAAAAGGCAGGACAGGACTCCACATGATTAATGACCTGGGGTGGGCTTTATATTCCCTTGGACTGAGGGAAAAGTCCTGTGGTTGCACACGCACAGCCTTAGCCTGCCCTCAGTCCCTGCTGATCGGCTCCACGTGATCCGGAGATTTAATGCCAATGGAAAGGACACGCATTAAAACTGACAGCAGTTGTGACCGCTCCCAGGATTTCCGTCTGTGTCCTAACCAGCTGGGCTTTTTTAAGCAGAGCAATGGTAATTCTAACTGTCATGGAAAGAAGAGACAGGAAAAGGGAATATAGGATGTGGGCAAAAGTTGTGGCTTTATTATATTCCACAGTGAAACAGAAATTAGTCTGTGAGCACCTTTGCTACACTATAAAAGTAGGGAACAATCATCAAAATAGCATGACTATACTGTAACCTTTTGACTAATGACAGCAAAGAAAGCTAGTTTCCAGCCTTCTTTCATTTACAAACCACATGTCTATCGCCCTGCCTAGTAGGCSGAGATTGCACAAGCTTACAACACCTACATTAGAAAACCCAAGGCATATTCAGTTCTACCTGCCATCAGGATCCCGCAGTTTCCAGAGTCCAATGTGATAGGTGAGGGGGAATTTAAAAAGAGGAGCAGAGATATTCACTTGACAGGACACCATGAACAGATCCTGAGGGCAGATTGGGGGGGGGGGGTCCCCAGCACCTTGTCCTCGATCACCCAGCTGTCACCTCAGTACTATTGAGCCTACCCCAAAGCACCCAAACCCTGATTTTAATGAGGGGATAGCAGCTCAGTATTTAAGTGCACAGCCTGAGCTTTTAATGGTGTCTTAGACAAAGTAATAACCATGTGCTAAAAAATAGAAATCATTTTATAAAACGGAGCCTGTGACTTTCAAAAGAGCTGACAAAGTGTTTACTTTAGAGCATAGACTCCATAAAATAAAAACTCTCCGTTACAGCTGTCCTGCTTATCTGTTCTGTTTTTAAAACAGATCTCTGTAGACTTGTCTGGGAGTTTCACACGGGCCTTTCGAAATCAATTTCTGCTTTCCATCTCCTAGTACTGCTTTTATAGGAGCCATGTGTTTCCCCAGGTATTGGTCCAGCTTTTTCACTCCTCACTGTTACACAGTGTGCTTTGGCTAGTGGTAATTCAGCTCCAATCTTTTAATCTCCAGAAGAAGCTGATTTTCTTTAGGTGCTATAAGAAGAGACTTTGGGGATCCTCTGGAAAGGAGAGGTGGGTTGGGTAGGTAGGTCAAATTATGGTCTATATTCACAGATCATACAGTCTGTATTCATAGCTAGACCAAACAGCCTAAGGTAAAGAGAATCCTCCCCTGCTCTGGAGAGCTTATTCCTCTGCCCCATGCCATAGAAATCGAGCAGTCCTTGGAAGATCCAATTGCCACAGTCCATGGCAGCTTTTCCCACACCAGGAAGGCGTTTGGCAGAGATATTGCCRTTGGCTGTGCCTTTATCCTTGCTTTGACCCCCATCCAAAGCACCCTGCGTTAGAGAGGCCGGGGTTCTCGCTGAACGTCCCTTCGCAGTGCGGAAAGGGCAGAGGGGGGTCTCTGCCTCCCGCCTCGTCGCCTCCTCATTGCTGCACTGCTTGTGTCTCGGAGGGCTAAAAGCCAATCTTCATACGACAATATCATAATTATTACTAGTCTTGGATGATATCCCAAAATGACATCAAGCTCGCTAGAACATACAATAAGTCATTAAGAGGATTAAACCTAACTTAAGCTCTTTCTAACTGTCAATATCTATTGCCTACATACTTGCATCCGAAGCAGAGGAAACTATTCTCTGTCTCCGTTCTCATTTTTACCAAAGGAATTTCACAGAGGCAAATCCACTGGATTCAGGAGAGATGATCTTTGTTTAAACTAGCATAAAAAGGATGAGAATCAGGCCCTTAATATTAATATATTACCCTCCTGCTTGGCTGCCCACCTTCATTCCCTGTTCTCATGATAAAGACATTAATGCTGCTATGATTTCTGAATATCTTTGACTGAAGGACCTACTCAGTTAATTTTATAGCAGGGGAATTGGTAGTATACCACTCTGTGTATACTGCTGGCCTAACTGAAGGACTGKTAGGCCCCTATACTACTTTTCCTATATTTTTTCTTCAATGTACACTTAACAGTATCTGAGCACTTCAAAAGCGTACAGCGGTTCAACCTCCCAGTGGCCTTATGCAACGAGATAGTATTATTATCCCATTTTAGAGGGGATTAAGTATTCACACTGCCTGCCTTTAAGCTTCCAGCTTGGCACATAGGGGCCTAAGGCTCCTTATAGAATCAGTTAGGGCTCACAGTCACCTAAATTAGGTATTCTGAATAATCACAAAGAGATTAAACCCCTGACTTTCAAGCACCACTTCTGATTGAGGGATATGCCATTTCTGACTGTTCTGAGGACATCCTGACCTTGATTTGCACATAGGAAAAATGACTCCTCTACATTTTGAGCCCGAATGACACACCTTAACCRTAATACAGTCCTTTCCTTTTAATGGGAGAAGTTACAGAAAAGTCTGAAAGATGCAAGTCAAACTGAAGTATTTCATGTGTTCTTTAAACCAATAATGTAAACCTCAGAAAAAGAATGTTTGATAAATATGGTAGAGAAATTCTCTGGCTGGGAAGCTATTACCACTAAAAAAGGAGGAAGATTATTTATTGAGAATAAGGGAATATATTTGGCGTCTTCCTACAAATAAGTCACTTGCTCATAATGACAAAGTTATAAATAAGCATTTTAGTTTCTTGATCTGTAATTATTTTTTCTGTAAAATGTTCTTGTGGTTGCCCTATCCGTCTCTGAGAAGCACAGTTTTATTGATCATTATGAAGTTAATACTCCACTACTCTTAAGCGTTGATTTGGTTTTTACCTTTTCTCTCCTCTTTTTCTTCTTCTTTTTTTTTTTAGTAATTTATTTTGCTTTCCCAGAAATTCTACCTATTCTGCTTAACATTGTCTTCTGTCTTTTCTACAATGAAAAATATTTCTCAAATACTCTAAGCTCTATCATATGCCGGCCCATACAAATAAGATACCACACATATTCACTTTATATATTTGGTGCACCAAGCATCAGCCACTGCTTTAACCTGAAAACTTTCAGAGTTTGAAGTTGCTTTATGTAATGAGAGAATAGGCAAAAAGCTGAACTTTAAGGCTAAGATCTGTCTTGTGTGCTCAGAATGAAAGGAAAACACGTTTCAGTGAATGAAATACCACATTACTGCAGTAGTCAATGCAGTTGGGTCCGAGTGTAGAACTGAGGTCTACCTGACAATTAAGATGAAATATCATAAAAACTGAAAAATCAAAAGCTATGTGATAGGCTGTGATAAAATAAGGTTGAGAGAACTGATCTTTTTTTGTTCCTTTCTCTTCAGTTACTTTAATCTCAGGCAGTGCCACTGAGAATGGTAGATAAAAAATAGTCAGACAGAATCATGACATTTTCTTAAGATTTTCATTTCTCTTTGAATTATTAATCTAAAYGCAAAAATAATAACACTTGCATTAAGCTGTATGAGACATCTCTTGACATAAACAAAACAAAAACAAAACCAGTAGGGAATCCTGAAGCTGCTGGCCTAAACTACTTGATAATGTAGAAACAAGAGCGCTTTGAAAAGACACCTACAAATACTTAATAAGCCCCTATATCTTACAAAATCCTGTGTTGAATAACTGAATGAAATGGAAAAATGGAAATGGAAAAATTCATATCTGAAGTCAAAAATGAATCTCAACTTTTCTTGTGAAAATGGTCCAAGTTCCTTAATCTCTCCTTCCCGAGCAAGCAGAAAACTTGGTTGTGGGAGGCTGGGAGAGAAGAAAACTTCATGAGCATCAAATCCATAAGTTTTCTCTCTATATATTTAGGGTCATCTGACTAGAAAGAAATTATTTTATGCCAAATTGTCCTTTCTCTTTCTCTATCCCTTTCCTTCATTAGGATGCTGAAAGGAGGCCTGAGAAGATCTCACCTCCAAGTTGTATCGCCTTCTCTCCTTTCTTCTCATGTTGTCGGCGTTGTCAGCTCTGGGTCTTCCCCYGTTTTGCACGAGCACCTGTTGGCTGTATACGGGACGTTTGGCAATACTTCCCACTGGTTAGTTAAAAGCAGCAGGAGGAGGTGAGGTGAAGGGAAAGATGCACAGGGCTGAGTAGAGACAGAGACTTCCTTCCTCCAACATGTTTGTTACTTCAGAACCCAAACAGTAAAATGCATTTTAGGAGAATATGTGGGAGGAAACACAGAGCTGCCATGCCCTTACCCCTCACTAGCACGGCCGAATGGATGAATGCTGATGTGAGCAGGCAGCGATGCACCTATGGTGCCCTCGCTTATTCTGTGCCTACCTCGAGGCTTCGCTTAGGGCAGCGAGGAAGACAGTGCATTTCAGATATTTTTAAAAAATCCATCTTCCAATGTTTGTTTTTTCCCCTCTCCATTGCAGGTCATATTTGATTTGTATTCCGTAAGTGGAACAGCAACTTGTTCTGCTTTCACACTTTCAGATATATTCAGACATTTTCAAGAAGTTGCACTGGTCTTATCTGTCATCACTTGTTTTAACATTTTAATTAAAAACTGACAAGATGAAGAAGTTTGTATATGCATTTCTCAGTGACTGATTTATAGGAAGTTTACTGAAAGATTTCTTTGTGAGTGGAGTTTCTTTGCTATCTAGCCAAAAGGAGAACACATAAACCATGAACATGTTCTGTGATTGTAAGAAGTGTTAGGTGTTAGCCACGACAGAGTGAAAGTATTCATTTGAAGGACTGATGACATCTGGCACCACAGGTCCCACTTTAAAATCAAGCCAGTGGATTTATAGTTTCCTCAGGCACCTGGTCACGACTAATGCTTTATAACTACTTTCAAGGYAGGAGTATCAGACAGTGCCCATGTTTTTTATGTACTCTTCACTGCTGCAGGTAAATCCACTTTTTCAGCCTTGGAGGCATGAAGYGAGACACAGAGCAGAAATTTGACATCATCCAGTTGTCTGGCAGATCAGATGACTAGTAGAGTTGTTGTTGCAACAAAAAGTCATGATAGGGATGGGCAAATGATTCATAACACGGTTAATGATCTACGTGGAGCTTCTGGAATGTGAAGTCAGTCAGTGGTGTCTTCTGTGAGACTCATTGCTCACCTTTAGCAGTAGCCGCTTGTATTTGTCTTAGTTTCTTCTGCTGAAATTGTCTACGCAATGCTTTCGGAGGACGTCAACAGCGGTTGAGAACGATGTTTCTGCAATATGTTTTTCTGTTGGGATTTGTTCTGCTTCCTAATTAACTCTCTTCCACTTTTTAAATCATCTGGCAAAACACAATTGCTACAGTATTTTTTTCCCCTGTAACTCTGAATGTTTGTCATATTACTTCATCAAATGATAATAGGAGTTTATTTTTGCAGAATGAAGCAAAATGTCCCCTTGAAGAACGCTAAAATGACCTTAGGTATTTCCATATACCCGTATATTAGCACTTCAGATTTCACAATGCAAAATAGGCCACTTTTTGCTGTCTWATGTTGTCAACAGGGTTAGCTGACATGGTGGTAGAAGTCTCATTATCAATTCACACCAATTTTCTTATAGCTAATGCAGTGAAGCTGCAGGAAAGATTTTAAGGAAAGCTTGYTGTATACAGGTTATCTGTGATTTTTAACTTACCAAAGTTTTACTTTTTGGATTGTAACAGGAAATGATGCATACATTGGTCACGTAGCTTTAAATCTCCAGAAAGTACCCAATATGTGAATAAAGGATCGCTGAAAGTGTATTTTCACATTGTGGAACAGTCTGCTGTAAACATGCAAGGATTCAGTCCTAAGAATACTGAACTACTGGCTCTTTCAATAGAAGTGCTGACTGCAAAATTGCAGTGTACGATCCGTGCTGGTCACAGGCACTGATAGGAAATGATGTACCACAGTCTTGCAAGCTGTAAGGAGCGAAGTGAAATTGTCATGCGATGCATTAGAGTCTGAAATCAATTTTAACAGGTGAAAGGAACATTAGCACAGGGGGGAAAAAAATGCACCATGCAAAGTTTATGTGAAATTTACTGTCAGGGAGTGATTAGCTGAAGAAAGCATATTTCAATGGTTGTGGAGAATTTCTGTGCTTAGAACCACATCCTGCATACCTCTAGTTCCTACAGCTGTGGCTGCAGCTCACGGACCCTGAGACAGCCACCGGCACCTGAGGCTGAGAGCGCTGCGGCGCGTGAGCGTTAGCAAAGCTGCGCGTGGGGCTGGGCTGTGCCCAGCTCCTCAGGCCAGGCTTAGACAAGCGCTGCAAGACTCGGGGTCAGCATTTCACACAYGGCTATTTTGGGGTGTGCAAAGACACCAGGTTAGAATATTATGAGTGAGTTTACTACTGTCTGACATTTCAAATAATCTTTGTTACCAGCACGGCAGCGCTTACGCCCCAGGGTGTCTTTTCTAAGAGATAAGGTTTTATTGGCACTCGCACAGACCTTCATGATCAGAAGTTTCACCAGAATGCAGACACTTTAGGAACACTTTCAAGGCAAGTAAGGAATAATTAATACACCGTGCTGGCTACTCTACCAAAGGAAAGCTAGACACCTCCAGAGGAGGTGCCCAAGGACAAGCTGGACTGCCTTTTTGCAAGCACTGCTGGCAGAGTCTGACCGTTATGTGGTGGTGATGTGTTCACAGGGCAACCAAGACAACAGAGCAGGCACTGAAGAGAGCAAAACAAACAGCTTAAAACCTGGTGAGAGCTCCTCTGACCTCATGTATGCATCGCGATTCAAGCAGGAGGAGACTTACGAGGGCAGCCAAAAGTGCAAAACTCGGCAGAGCTGAAAATTGCGCAAGGGCCCACTGCAAGCAGAAACACTGAAGCTACCATGAAAGGCAGCTGCACTGATTCTACCAGCTGACGTTGAAAAGGCTTCAAGAGGCAACTCAGACTTCACCGAGGTTTTAAATAACTTCTTACTCTTACAGCCATGGTAGTTGGAGCTGGGAGCCTCCCTCTAACAGTTCAACACTAAACATTTTTTCCCTCAGTGTATTCAAAATGTAGTCCTCATCAAAGCCTTAAACTTTTAAAGCTTTATTAGCTGCACTGTTAAGACTTCATCTGACCCGCAACGCTTGTTTCCTATACTCCTCTTTCCCAAACTGTTTCTTGCTCTCTTTTCCATCTGTCACTGACCGTGTCCCCATCATCTTAGCTTACCATCAACGATTAAAAAACACATAACATGACAACTGTGTTCATTGTAGAAGAGAATAA
>NW_028185339.1:1024676-1040940 GCF_003343005.1 Rhea americana | reverse complement strand
AAAAAAAAAAAAAAAAAAAAAAGAGTAAGCACAGAGAAATAGAGAAAGTTTGGGGCTCATGATTCCATAGTACAATCAGCTTTTGGTAAAGCTGAAATTTCATGAAGAAAATGCCCCAAAATTAGGCCCAATTAGAGGCATTTTACTAGTGGCTGATGGMCAAACAAGTCACTATTTTTGACTTACAGGTGTCATAAAAGAGATCTTAAAGCAAAAATAGCATATATTTGGCACGATAGTGAAAGGCAAAGCTCAACTGTCCTTCTGGATTAAAATAGCCTTCTAATCTGGTGCCAACAATAAAGATATCATTGTCACAAAGTACTTTTCCTTGTACAAGGCCTTTGAAAGGCTGCCTTTCTGATTCCTGAGGCTTCCCCTCCCTGTAATATCCTCCTGTACAAGGGGAACCAGGGGTACAAAGGAATTACTAACCTGCTGACTAATGCCCTCTGTTCAAATGAAACCCTGTTGTTCCTCCACACTAATTACCCCTCACCTTGCCATATTCTAAAACATCTCATCGTTCTTACATGAAGACCTACAGTAAACAGAAGCAATTCGGTCTACATCTTATTATCTTGACAGAACTCCAAAGTGTGAATTGAAGATGGAGTAGTGTTAAGGGAGCAGAAACATTTCATTGCAATTGGCATGGAGATTGGTATTAAGAAATTGTAATCTTAGCCCCCCCGCTTTTCTTTTGATCTGCCTTAGCCCTTTTGATGCTTTGGCTCCCACAGCATACTAGGTATTACATGCAGAAGGACTGGCCAACATCTAGTTCAAAAAGAAAGAGAAGCAAGAGAAGGATTTGTTCCAGGAACTGCTGGATCTAACCCAACAGAAGGCCCTAAAGCATTTCCCAGAGAATCCTCAGAGGACTGAAATGGAGCTCATTGCCCTGGAAAGAGCCYTGACACAGACGTTGCAAGGGAAGAATGTTACAGATTAACTTTTGTAATCAGAGCTAAYGACAGCATCCCAGAGTACTGCGCTCTACGGAAGATACACCATTCAGGGGTGGTCAGAGGGCCTTCCAACAGCATACGATATGCAGTCCCACTCCCCTGAAAATGGAAGACAGCAAATGCACGACCTGCGTTGGTGATTCRTAACTGGTTTGATTTGCAGATCTCTAACATTCTTCCAGCGGAGGTTCTGATTTGTACACAATTAACTTAAACCCTCTGCTTGTTTTATTACTTATCTACATAGACTACTAAAAAAAGATCAATACACCAAAGCCTGATTATTCAAGAAACAATGGACTGCCTATATTTTTGCATTTATTTTCTGTTATTATTTATCTCAAATTCATCCAGACACAACTCAGTTACAAAATTTCGTTGCAATACAACTTATAAATAGCATAATATCCTTCCACGCTGTTAATTCCAAATATGACTAAATGCAAACACATATCCTTGGTTACACGAAATTCTTTCCCTCCAGCTATTCTCTGGTCTTTAAATGGGAGCATAATGCCTCCCTGATCCTGTTCCCTTGACCACATGGGGCAGTTTGCAAACATACCCTCTTTGGCTTACATATGATCCAAAAGATCTCTTGACCTCTGGTTCCACATGGTCCTTCAGAATCTTTCTCTTATAAATGTGCAAAAACCATCAGGCTGCTAGCACACCAAACTCATGAAGCCAAGAAACACAAGCTTTTACACAGGGACCTTTTGTCTCTCAGCAAGCACAACATGTTCTTTTTTCACATAGCTTGAAGTGCAGTTCCCCTAATAAACTCTTGTATTGCTTACTCATTGCTAATAAACTTTTATGCATTGCTATGCCTTATTAAGYGATAAAGCAGCAACCTTCTCACAAAATCACAAAAGCCCATGACAATAGTCTGCACAGTTGATTAGTCATTGCAAAACTGGCTTGCTAAAGTCAGTAGCAATCAGGAGTGGCAAGCGGAGAGGAGCTTTGGTGTCTGCATCTGTTGCTGGTGCAGGCGTGAGTGGAGCTTTTAGCTATATCATAGACCAGTCAYTCTCATAGGTCACCCCAAGACTGTATCCACATCCTGCTCTACTGCTCGCTGWACCAAAAGTGGTGCTGTGCTTCATAAATGCCCTGCTGAAGCACTTGCTCTGTTTCATCATTTGTTAGCCCTATTGCCTTGCCCTCAGGAACAGCATGACAACACACCACCACACTCAGCTGCCTTGGTGGTTTGAGGGACCTCACCCAAAGTGCTCAGCAGAAGGCAGGCCACGCTGCTTGCCAGCAGTTTGCATACCCTGAACTAGCCAATACCTAGAGAAGAAGCAGGGTATAGTAATTTCCAGTCCCCTAGTCCCTACATTTTGTGGCAGCCGTCCCACAGTGTACTGTGAAAGAAATCACTGGGTACAAAGCGAGGCAGCAGACCACCCCACCAGTATCTTCTCACAACACCAAGCAGTTCATTCAAACAAGGTTATAGCTGTGWGGGCACAGTGGTCAACAAGGAGGTTACTTTAAAGTAGCATTGCGGCTTGGATATATTTAAACTTCACAAAGTTAAAGGAAGTTTGAGCAAATTAATGCAATTTGATATCCCTGCATAAACTCAAAGTTGTCATATAAAATGTTATAGAAGTTATAACTGTGAAGGGGACCTCTTCACAGTTTCAGAGTGGACTATAAACTAGTCCTGCTGTTATCATCCTGCAAACCTGTTTCCATTAGAAAGAACTGTATGAATGCACCCGGCAATTTATACATTGGGATAAACCCCTTGGAAAATGTTTCCAGAAGCTTTTGGCTGGGATCCAGCCCCAGGACAGCTGAGAGCCTGCRAGAGCGCTGGGCTCCTCAGTGCCGGCATTGTCTTGGGACTGCCGGCGTGACAGCTGTGAAAAAGCACACTGAGGAGGCTTGGCAGAACATTTTACATGATGCAGTTTGTGCAAAATATTGGTGTAACATATGATGTTTTGGAGTAACTATCTGAGTTATCACTAAAACTCTATAAATGTGATGATATTCCTCCACTGCCTGAGGCTTGCAGAACCATCTGTTTATCAGATATGAATGTGAGGGACTGGATCATACTCCAGAATTTTTTCCATGTCGTCCTAGTACAGACTGCCCTAAGAAAAAGAGAAATTGAAAGGGAAATTCCTGAATAAAGGCAAATAACTCATAGCATGTATGGCCGTATATGGCCATTTGAGGAAGACATGCTGATAAAAAAATGAAGATTATAGCTACACAGAAGATTACTGCCAATTTGTTCTGACAAACACTTTTGGCATGTTTCATCTGATGGTGTCCAGTGCTTCTCAAGCATTAAAAACAAGATCTAGCAACAATTAAAGTAAGTGGGCTCTGTTCTGTGACTCCACTTAAGTGCCAAAATGTTATCAGCAATTTATCACCAGTTTATGCATTTTTAATGGTTTCTTTCTGTCTCTTTGATATGAAGCTCATACCCCTTGAACAGATCACAAGAATTCTGCAAAGAGACGGGCAGGGGAGCCTTTATAAACATACAGGAAGGAAAACAGATAGATATGGTATACTATAACCATAAATAAAGATAATTACTATATTGCCTGAATCATAGTTCTTTTCTTGTAATTGATGTCTGAACAGCAGACAGTGACATTCTTGCCCCACTGAAACCAATGAGATTTGTGCCGTTGACTTCTAGACAGCTAGGAATTAACTCTATATAATTAGCTATGAAACCAAGCCAAAATCCTAAGTCTGAACACTTCCTTTAACTCTGAATGACTTGAAAACTATTTCCAAGCTTCTCTGCCCGTGTTCAGCTCCAGGTGTAACAGATCAGAGCAGTGGCTGTCATCTTCAGAAATACATCCACAGGCGACCTAGTCACAGAGACAACTTTGAGAAACAAGCAAACTGCAATCCAAACACACTGTTTTTCATGTTGGTCTTGCTACTGCAGCTAACTGTTTGAGTAAGTGTTCCTCTCTAGTTCTCAGCAATCCAAATGTCTTTTCCTCCCTTTTTTTTCTTGAAAAAAAGCTTTTGAAGCATCTAGTACTATTGCCACAAATTCATCTGTTAATATCTCAAAATAATCAGGGGTGATTTTTCCATGCTAACRGAAAGAAAAGAATAATTTATGAACATGTTTAGAAGATAACCAAGTTTATGATCATTTTTGTGGTAGATGGGAGCTCCCATTGGAGAATTATACAACTTCCAAGTCCCTGTTTCACAGAAGAGAGAGATTCCTYGGTTAATGATTCTGTAACAGAGTAGTGCTTGGGTTTCAGAGATCATGTTAATAGTATCTGTGCATGACTTTATTTGCAAGTGTAATAGCTGACTCTATATAGAGTAAAGGCTGTATCACCTTATTGGTAGCAATGTGGCCAATGGCTGCAAACTCCTCTCTGAAAGAATCTGGAGGAAATTTAGTTTCTCGAGGAAATCCCCAAGTACAATAACTGGTAGGTTGTTTTCACTGTCCCTTCCCTATTCTGGCATTGTTCTGTCCTCTCATGTCTGTGTAGTGCAAACTGATCTCAGTGGAATTTAAAYGCAGATGAAGAATAGAGAGTAGTGGAATGACACACTACTAGGGGAACTGAGAAAAAAAATGTTGCAAACAGAAATTAATAAAAAATAAAAAACCTGTCCATCTCTCTAAACTGCTAACTGCAGAACTGAACATACAAAGAACCATTTGAAAGTTGGAGTACATCCTGGATTTGCTCCTTACTGAGAATATTGAGAAATAAAAACAGGTAGCGAGGAGAATATTTGCAGAAGGCTACTCATATGATTTAGCGACAGAAGTTAAAAAAACTTGTTATATTCAGGCTYTGACAGCAACATAATGAAAACACTTAGCAGTAATTTGTTTCTTTTATATTCACAGTATGTTTTAAGACAGCTATCCATATACTGTCACTCATCAGTAGCATGAAATTACCAATATCCTTTCCTACATGCACAAGAGGAAAGACAGCAACTTTCACCAAAATGTCATCTCTTTACCATTTTAGCAGTTTTATATTTTTGCTTACTCTTTCTCTGGATATGCAAAAGCACCACACAAAATTTTTATTCTGTACTCTACAGCTTGATAAAATATTTTGCAACCAGGGAAGTACAAGTGAGTTTTTACTGGAAGCAAAAAGCTGTATCCTGAATACAGTATGGTCCATTTACCTGTATCAAGAATGTCACACAGCAATGTGTGTTTGTTACCATGAGATAACACATGCCTTCTGGGAATTAGGAAACATTCTGCTTTGCTTATGGCTTCAGCAGACCAGGAGGYATTATCTCATGGTAATAAGTAACCTAAAATGTCTAATTCCTGTGACAAAATGGCAGTGAAAAAATAAACAACTACTTCATTGTTATGAAAGATCACGTTCCTTCTCACCGACAGAAATGTTAGTAATTGAGGATGTCTTTGGAACATATCTGAGCTATATCCCTATACATAGTGTATCTATGTCTATGCAGTATATTATGCATAAAGATATAAATACACAGTGATAAGAACCATTTTCAAATGTGTGTAGCAATTTGAACATGCTTGTTTATATATATATATAAAATAAATTATGCACATATATTTAACTTTGTAACAATACAACATGATGTTACTCTTTAACTGGAATTTGGAATTGTTTTGAACATGTGGCGTTCTTCCACCTTTGAAATGCTGTAAGTGTTAATTCTACAGGTTTTCACTACAAGGATTTATGTACAGGTTCATACAAGTTTCAGAAGCATTTAATAATATTTAATAAAGAATCATACAAATGGAATTATTTATATAAAGCACAAATATCATTTTCAAGACTTGTRGAAAGAAGCAGCTTTAATCCACAAAATAATACTTTTTGTCCAAAAAATTTCCTGTTTCCTAGGTACTCAATATTGAACATTCTCTTGATTAGATTGCCCTGAAAGATGCTGACATGCTGTAAAGCACTTTGGCGATTGTTTCACTTGTGAGTTTTCTGAGGACTTACATGCTTGAATACTGGGGACTTACTTACATGCTTGATTTACGGCATAGAAAGGTTGGCACACAGCTTTCTCATTATCTTTGTCATCTCTGGGTAAAATTCTACCACTTGCARTCCTGAGTTCATTAGGAATTTGCTGCAGGCATATAATCAAAAAGGAAAGGGAAGATGTTAGGATTTGACTTTAGTATTAAGAAGGTTTTATGTTCTTCATTGATCTTCAATCAATGTAAAGGACATTGATTTGTGTCATTTAATATATATGACATGTCCCTTGAGAGTGACATGGTAACAATATAACACTAATAACCCTTCCCAAGACTAATAGTAAGCAAAATATTAACAGCAAAGATTGCATTCCTCTAACCTTATAATTGGTAAGAGATCAAAGAACAAATTTGTAGTTCCATAAACACGGGCCTCAGGACACATTTCTTACGCAAAGGTGCAGGAATCAGCCCTATTCCTCCTTTTGTAAGATCTAGCCTTTGGAGCTTGTTATTATTTGATAAATAATTAATACAAGCATATTTCAGCCAATGCCTTGCTCATGAACCTTGCATTAGCGCTGCTGTTTAGAGTATCAGCTATCTGTATTTTGGCCTGGTTTGTCACATGGCATTGTCTCTCCCCCCTACTTGCACAACTCTCAAATCCATAGGAAGGTTTCAAGAAGATCATGTCATGCAGCTTCTCTAATGAACTGCAGGAACATTTTGCACCACTATTTGCAAAGCTTCCTTGCTGCCTAAGTATGCTTGCAAGTGAAATTCTGTTGATTCACATTGTCAGAAAAAGTAAAATCATACTGTTACTGAACTCAAGATCTACAGATAGGAGGAAAAGGAGAAGAGACAGCCTAGATTAACATACAGAAAAAAGGTGCTCCACAAAAAAGAAACYCTTAGTTGCCAGGCTAACACCCTGGATTTTAGAAGATCCATTTTTTGGTTCTTGCCCTACTCTGGACTTTTTGGATAACCTCATTTATTCTCACCGTGCTTCACTTTCTGTAAGTCTGAAGGTTATCAGACTTTCCAAGACTCCCAAGGTAGATCAGTAAAACAGACGTTTGTAGTGACACTAAGCAGGTTTGAGGGGAGGAGGACTGGGAAGATCAGTGAAATGCAGAGGGGACAGGAARAGTAAAATTGGCTTTCTTTCCCACCTCTCCAAAGGCAGTAGCTCTCTTTTTTCCCCCAATTAGCAGTCCCAATGTTTTCTCCTGTATCTCCTTTGATGCTGGGAATAGGAGGAAAGAGGACTGAGATATGGCTTGGTCCTACTGCAGAGAGGCTAACAGCAAAAGGGAGGAGAACAACGGAATGAGATGGGATGGGATGGGATGGGACTGGATGGAGAAGACTTGGAAAATTAAAGCTAGAGATGGGGATAGGAGCAGAGGATTGTGCCAGCAGGAGATAGGGAGCAGCCCTTCAGGTGAGGACAACCCTTCCCTGCCCTGCTGCGCTGGCCCTGGCAGCCTGCCACTACAAGGAGCTGCCTGCTGCTGTGAGCCTGCTCTACAGCCTCCCAATTGCAGTAGGTACAAGGACTATTACAAGACAGATGCTCAGAAGCCATGGTAAGAGAGGTTGTGTAAGTATTCAGGGTATGGTTAGATTCCCTCTCATCTAGTTAAGGAATTCATGTATTCCTTGATGACTTTGTTTTGAATCCAGGTTAAGGGGACTAATCAATACATTTTTCTAGCCGTTCATTAGTGTTCTTCTTATTGCTGGTCACAACAAATGACTCCACAGTGAGTACATGGTTGTTAAATATTAGTCAATTTTGTTGGACCACCTTGGCTAAATTGAATAATCTTTTCCTTGGCTTTTCCCTTTGTCTTTCATTCTCCCCTACTGTTTACTATGCCCATTTATTGCCACACACAGATTTTAGACTGTCCTTCCTTTTATCCTCCACACCTAGTTATGCTATAATACTGGTAATAATAATAACAAAGATTTATATTCTGAGTCTATCAACAGAAGAGCAAATCTGAAGCTTCTGTGTTGACTTCAGCAGAGGTCTACAGAGCTTGCAAAGACGGTGGTCTTGACAGTGAAGTTGCATATATGCACGGGCCTTTAGCACAGAGCATGCCGTAGCATCAAGGCTTTTATTTGAGTGGAGCCTTAAATACCAGGCTCCTGATCTCTCTCGGAGTATCAAAATAATACAGCGTTATAAAGAATAAGTAGCACTCACAATTAGTAATACCATTACAAATGAGAGTGGAACCTCGCGCTATTTTGGTATTACTATGCAGTAATGTTTGTTTTGGAATATAAAGTGAGTCATGCTGAGGATTTGATTCTGTCTGCAYTGAAGATGAGGGAGACCAGACTGTCTGCTGGTTTATGCCAGTATAGACTCAGTAGGGCAAAAAGAGAGGATCTGGTTTACAGCCCCAGGGAATTAYGGCCTTCAGAGTTCCACCATGAGCCTTGCTGGAAGTAGGATCTGATCTCAAGCGTGTTTTCTTTAAARGTAAATAAAATGAATAGCTAACCAGGAATGAAAATTAAGGAAAGGAGAAGTACTTGTATGAATGTGTGGTTAACTTTCAATGATTCCAGTTTACTGTACATGCTACATCAAAACAAATGTTTGCAATTAAGTTTTTCTTGGGGAAAGGGAGAGGCTTTCTGGCTTTCTTTTTTTTCTTTTTTTTTTTTCTCCTGAACTCCTACACCCTTGTTAAAAGCTTAAAACAGTCTGAGTTGTGCAAGGATCTGTTGAGACGGATCAGGCAGGAAAGTGCGCTGCAACCACTCCCATCCGTGTGAAAGAATAATGGAGCAGCTCCCGAAGCCTGTCCTCCCCGCGGCGTGGTATTCCTCCCACTTGTGAACGTCAGCAGCCCTGGTGCAGGAGCAGAAGCCAGCATCTAGCCCTTACTCAGCAACAACCGCTACGAAAATCAGAGGAAAGGGTGCCCGCTCAGCTGCTTTTCATCCATCAGGATTTGAACCGCTGTGAGTTTTATTTTTAGTAAGATYTCAATGAAAACTGACCAGAAGGCATTAAAGTTTAGTCCAGTGGATTTTTAAGGTACTACTGTGGGGTAAATACTGGCAATGCAGGAACTATGCCAAAAATTAGGCTTCAGACACAAATCTAATCTGAAAAAAGTGTATACCCTTTTTGCAGCTGAAATAAATTTGGGGGTTCTTAAAGCTGGACTTGCAAACCTTACTGGAAAATGTTTTGGTACTTTAGTGAGATCTTTTCTCCCATACTTTATTGTAAGCATATCAGATCTCTGTAAAAAGGAACTATTATGTCAAGTGAATCATTAGTTCACTAAAGTTAGTCTTACATTTTAATTAGTGTTTTAGTGTTCATGAAAGGCACTGGACTTTACAGCATTTTAGCTATATGCCCTTAATTCATTTTGCATCACTGTCATCAACATTGCTTAGCTGTGTTCTGAACGGGATATTCCGGAATAAAGAATGGCATTTTCTTCCATTCATGCAATCATTGGCATTGTCACAGTGCGTTTTCACTAGGTTTAAACCTTTTTAGCAGCAGAAGCATACCAGGTGTCAGGTAGTAATGACCGGACATGGTAAAATCCTGACAGATTTGAATAGTGACCTAGATATGAAAAGCAGCACATCACCTAACTTCTATTTTTTTAATCGTTTTCCATTCGGACTCATGTGCAAGTGCATCACATCAAGCAACAACAGATCTATGGCCAAATTCTGATCAAATTACTTTGGTGAAAATATTAAGTATCCTTTAATTCAATGGAGTACCTCCAGCAGTATAACCAAAATCAGAATCTGGATCCTATTCCTACATGCCATAAAGCTGAGCTGTTATTGGATACTTGGTACAACTAAAAATAAACCACAAGGTTTATTTTTAGCTCGTTCTGGAAATTTTGTTGACATCGTTTCTCACTTCTCTGGCTAACAAAAAGTAAAATCCGACAATGTGCTTCTTCTCCGCGTTCTCGTATTTATTTCCACGAGCCCTCCCTTCGCATACTGTGAAAGCAAGATGATGCGGTTTTGCAATTAGCTGCAGACTCCGGTCAGCAGCTGCATCTCAGGGGAGGCCAGGTGATTCAGCGTAAGGCCCACGTTTCTCCTGCCGAGCCCGACTCTTTGATGTGCTGTTTCGTTTATTCATTTAAGCCGATGCAAAGTGCACCCTTACTGCCCATTGTTCTGATTTGATTGTTTTGCATCTTTTTAGGACTGCAGTAAACTATTCAACCCAGCAAAGAGTCAGGCCCAAATACAAGCAGAAGACATCCCACAGCTCCCTGCCTGGTGGGACGTTGCCCCGTCTTCCTCTGGAGGCCAGTGGCAGAATGAAGGGGCCCAGGGAAAGGCAACAAGGCTGCGCAACGCTCCTGCGAAGGCCAAACTCCGCGTGGAAGGCAACGCAAGCAGCTGCGGATTCGAGAYGGCCTGCACCCTCCCAAAGCTAACAGCCACACTAAATAACACCCCTATATTCTCCAGTCAAAATACACATTTGGTACTTCCAAAATAAAGCAGGGACGTAGAGATCTCAGCCTTGCTGAGATCGGTCCTGATCCAGGAAGTGACACACATGTAGGCTTCCTCTTGATTTTAATGCGGTGCTTACTCACCCACAGAATATACAGGATCTGGCCTTAAAATATTTATTGACAAGAAGATTTAGGCCAGTAGTGTGTTTGYTCGCTAAACACGATAAGCTCTTCAAAGGAGTCCTCTGGAATTTTTCCTCTTCTAAATTCATCACTGAAGCTATTATAGTCAAGGTTATTAGCAGCTCCAGCTCAGCTGCTATTGTAGGAAGTCTAATAGCCTTCCTTTGCTCCTGATAACCTCAGAGAAGTCTGAATGAATTTGAGTTTAGTCTTCAGTCTGCCATAAAACATGATCAGTTCAATCCCTTACAGTAAGCAGTTGTTTGCCATTTTGTTTCACATATAGATTCRGGATAGGATAAAATTTACTTTCTCTTGTGGGAATAACTCCTGCATTTGAACAGGCCGCTGTGGTTTAACTGTTACAAAGTCCAAGAATGCCTCTGTCAGATGTTTTCCGCCAACTTTTTATTCTATCCTGTCATTTTGTCAATTATCTTTAAGACTATTCTGCCAATTTAACGCAGTCAGCAGAAAACAAAAAGGCAGGCTGCTTTTTGGGGGGATGGAGAAGAATTGCTCAACATCCCAAGTCATCTTAGGCCTATGAAATTGTAGAATGACTCAGTAAAAAAAAAAAAAAAAAAAAAAAAAAAGAGAGAGAGAGAGAGAGAGAGAGAGAGAGAGAGAGAGAGAGAAACCAAGTCCAGGCAACAAAGTATCTTAAACAAAGAAGCTATTATAAAAATTAGTCAAAATAAGCACATAAATGAATTCACTCACACAGACACATACACCCTTAAGTGTCACAGCCTGAAGTTTGGTTCAAACCTTAAAGAAAGAACTAATCTTAAAATCATATTTCATCTTCATTTACGGTCCTTTCCTTGGTCTCCTGAATAYGGGGGAGGGGAAACTGAGAATTATGTAGGGTCCTTGCAAAGACCCTGTTACAGAATCTCTTCTTGGATTAGCTCACACCAAACATGAAATTATCCCTCAATCAAAAAGCCATTTTAGTTTGGATCTGAATATACAATGCCTCTACAGGGTAATTTCACACCTTTCTGCACCAGCAAGCTCTTGTTACARTACTGTAGAATGCAATAGCACATCTTCAGAAAAATCAGTTCCTCCTAGAGATAGCGGCTTCATTTAGCAGAGTTTCTGTTTCCACAGAAACCACACCACTGGAGTCTGCAGAGGGCAGATGCAGAGTGAGAACATCTGTGACCACTTAGGTTAATTGCCTTTCCCAACTATTCCCCCACAGCTGGTCTCTGATGGCCCCCTGAAGATCAACAGCAGATCATACGGCCTTGTTGCAGGCATGTTGCCATCTTGCCCCCATCTCAGGGGATTATCTAAGTCTGGTTTTAAATCTGTATCCAGAGGTCCCTGAGGACTACTTAYAGTGAATTTGTTCTCTTCTTTGTCCCAGGCTTCCTCTCTGTRGCTGGAGAGATCATTGAGCCTCCCTATCTCTTAGTTCTATAGTTGTACACCTGGAAACTTACCTGCTTAGAAACACTGATGTGGTGGCATGCTATACGCGGTGAAGTAATGCTCAGGTACAATTGTGATAGGAACCATGTAAGCACCCCTTTAAAAAGTTGTTTTCTTCTTCAAGTTGCATTCACAACAAATAAATATTTTCAGATAAGAGCGTTCCCAAAATATTGCATTACACTGCAGACATATTAAATACATTGTGCTATTTAAATACATGTTTTCAATTTTGAGTCTGATAAATATATTTTTTTCTAAAAATTTTAGTATTTGAAGATAGTGAACATCAAGATATCAACAGTGTTGGTGCATGAATGTGATTTGAGCCTTACCTCCTTTACCAATACACTTCATCTAAATTCAAGCTACAAGAACAAAAGAAAGGAAAATTTTAAGATGCAAGCTTGAAACCACTACTGAAAGCCACAACAGCCAAAACAGAGAGCAGCAAATGAAAGCAAGTGCTGAAAGTCATGCGATTGCCCCGGGTTTCATGTGGTTCTATCCGAGTGCTGTGATGGCTTGCTAGTTTCCTTCTCGAAACTCTTCATCTTCAGATGTGGGAAGAAGTTAGATATAGCTGTGGAGACTGGGCGCATCAACAGAAAGTTGAGCTATCAAAGCAGAAGGAAACAACCGAAACTAGCTATTTTTAGCTATGATCGGCAAGAGCCGTCTTTAAGTGATGCCGGATCACGTTATCCTTCTGCTTTTCCGGCTCCCAGAAGCACACCCAGGGACAGAGGGAACCCCTGGTAATCCCGGCTGCCTTACTGGCTTTTTCAGGCCATTGGTAACCAAAATAATTTAGGGCTGCCCCCAGCGCTCACTCCTGAAAGGTGCAGCTCTTCTTCAAGTGATCTTCCCTCTGAGAAATAGGTTTACTGACTTACAAAAGGCTTTTTAGAGGCTTTGGGGATTTACCAGTGCAAGAAAGCTCTGTAACTGCAARGTTGTTCTGTTTGCTTCATACTCCTTCCCGAGATCGACTGACCAGTGACAAATGCTGTTCTTCCTTACCATTTTTACATGAAGTTCTTATGTTGACATTCTTACAGCAGTTCCTCACAAGGATATGGAAACTGCTATAAAGATGTTAAGTTATCTAGAAAAGACAAAAACTTAACTACATTTAGGGATGAATTTCAGTACAACTGACCTTGAGGCCAACTCTGCCCTGTCAAGCATATGTAGAACTTTGTATATASACGAAAAAAATTTTCACAAAAGATATTCTGTTGCTATTAAACTGAAAAAAAAAAGTTTATTTGTTTGGAGGCATAAAGYAAGTACTTTGGGAAAATTGTATTTCTATATTTAATCCTTCATCAAGACTATAGTTTGTAATGATTCTTATGACAACATCAGAATCTTATCTATAACTAATAATACATACACAAAGTCTGCATATACGCATAAATCTATCTTGTATCTCTCATGAAATTAAATAATCCTCTGAGCCCTGTATCTCTAGTTTATAATGACCTCAGAAGTCCTTAATGCTATTGTAGTCTTATTGCATGTAGCTGGGAGTATATTATTCCTTATATAACTGCCAGTTCTTTCATTTTATTTTTCACAGTATTGTAGATATCCTGGCCTTATAAAAGGCAATAAAGACCAAGGTTTTGCTCTATATTGTTCACATCTAAATGGTCATCTTTTCCTGTGTTATTTCTGTACCTCGCTCTTCCATTACTGAGAATTAAATCTAAAAATTGTGGAAAAAATTTCAGGTTAGTGTTTGAAATTGCAACTACAATGGTGGACTTGATTCAATTAGTGTTAAGGTGATGGAATATTTACTGTTCCAGCACTGAAGTTCAAACTAGTCATTTAATGAACAGCAGCATGTTCCTAGCTGTCTTAGGTGGGTCAAAAGCAAGTGCTGGAGACAGCAAGCAGGCTGTGTGCAACAACCAGGGGTGACTGCAGTTTCTCTGCCTGCCTGGGTGTGCTCGCTATTCCCATCCAGCACATCCCTGCAAACAAAAAGAAAAGCGGGCTTATGCACCAGCCAGCTGGCTTTTTGAAAAAGAAGGCATATGGGYTTGGCTTTGCACAAGGCACAGAGCAATGAGGCCATTTTGCCTGCGTGCCAAGAAGCTGACTCACTGCTGGAGCTCCCCTTGGGAGGGACAGTGCCTACAACGCTGACTGACACCTTAGTTTCCTCACTAAACAAAGTTATCTGGTCATAAATAAACATGTCATTTCTGGCAAAAATGCACAGAATGAGCACATTTTGAAATAATAATGGCACAAGAGCTTAAGCCTTGCACTCTGCATCCTTTCTCTTTGCCTGAACAACCAGCCAGGAATAAAAAAAAAAAAAAAAAAAAAAAAAAAAACACAAAACACAAAAAACCCACAAAGAAAAACACAAAAAAAAAACTGGGCACTCACCCAGCCTCAAGCAGGGGCCTGTACAAGTTTCTCAGAGCTCAGGGTACAAGCTGAGATTACAACCATTATCCGAACCTATTCTTTTTCTATTTACATAAGCCTGTCCTTTTTACTTCTGACGTAAGAAGGCAAGACTTCCTCCAGCCTCTCAAAACAGATCCCAAGAGAAACACTTCTGTTTGCTTCCCACCTTCCCAAAACTACACCCATCCTTTCACTGGGTGCTGTTTAAACCCTTGCACAGTGCTGCACTGCTAGTGGCTTCTGAGCCCTGCCTGTGCTGTGTGACTCACGCAGGGCATGAAGTGGGAGTTAATGCTGCTTGAAGCAGCAATWACTTTCTGCATGTTTTATTGCAAGTCTTTGACAGTTTGGAGCATCCTTCTTCCAGGCTATTTCTGTGCTCAGCCCATTGCCCAGCCCATGTTCTCTTCTGCGTCTTCAGAGCGTGGCTGAGGGACAAGGGATTATCCCTGTGGTCGCTTTCTTCTCCACACAGCTCATCAGTCACCATCTCTGCATCCTCTCACCAGCGGAGGAGAGGGGCCTGCAATAATAGCCAACAAAAATAAGACTGAGCTCTTAAATCAAGGGGTGACCTTATTAGCATGAAAGCAGATGATTACAGTAGCAACTATGGCAGAAGCAACTGCAAAGCAGCTCTTCAGATCACAAGAATTATTATATTATTATACTTTTAATTGTTGATGAACTGACATGTTTTTATGAATTTGTGACCAAAACATACTCCAGTTCTATTGCAGGAAGTCTCTCTAAGCCTTCCCTTAGTCAATRGTGCCATTAAGTACATTTAGAAGACTTTTAGGTTTACATTCCTTTCTTCTGTGACCACAAGAGCCTAGACAAGTCTATATCAAAATAGCTTGCATCAGTGGGAGTTTTGACCAAGGGCTGCAGAATCAGGCTCTACACAGAGCCCTAGATGCAGCCTGGTAAGATCCTTATTTGTGATACAAGTGAATGTATTTTGATAAGCTAAGTGACCAAATGGGGTAAATATCCAGTTTGTCAACAAACCTGTGTTGGTGTGCTGGCTAAACCATAGTTGATCATCCTGAGTAAACCCAAACTTGGGTTATTTTGTCCCTGGAAAACCAGAGGGCCCTGAAAGCTACTGAGCAGCCAAGTGCCAGCTCCGTGAGCAGGGAGCAAGAAGGACCTCGCAGAAGCCCTCACCAGGATTTTGGAGGCCCTGGGTTAAATGCTAGCTGGGAACTCTGTCACTCCGGAGAGACAAATCGTGCGTGCTCAGAGCAACATCACGCTGAAGGCGCACAGAGCAAGCCCAGCCGCACCGCTCACCCGATGCGGAGCTGATCCGTACACGCCTGCATCAGCTGCAGCTGAGCAGCTGTTTTTCCACAMACCTTGGAAACTCCGGTGTTGGCTGAGCAGCGCTAGAAAAGTTCCCTGACTGGAGAGGGGCTCTCACATCATGCCTTAGGCCAAAACCAAGTCTACGTATAGGTGGTACATACCATTTTTTTCTTTTCCCYGGAGTGCATAAGGACTTCCCGCAAACAGGCATATAGCCTATCAAGTGCCTTGCGGAATAATTTTCATAAAACAGCTCTTTCAGAACACGGGTTTTGTTTCATTTATTTTTATTGAAGTCCGTATCGGATAACATTCAGCTACGGAAAAATCTGTTGAAATACCGCAGTGAAAAATCGGCCGCACTGTTTTGTTTTGGTGAGAGTGTTTTTTGGGAGGTGTTTTTTTTTTTTTTTTTTTTTTTTTTTTTTTTTTTTTTTTTTTTT
>NW_028185339.1:975441-1023646 GCF_003343005.1 Rhea americana | reverse complement strand
GCGCGCAGCCCGGCCGCGCGGTGCGCGGGGCTGGCGGAGTGCGCGAGGCAAGTGGCAACCCTCCCAGCCAGGCCGTCAGCCGCTATCGAGCGAAAACTTCAATTAGAGCGCTAGTAGTTGCTGTGGCAAGTGTTACACTCGTTTTGCGTGCTCTAGCTTGACAGCTAGAGACAAGTAAGGGTTTCTATTTTCTTTTGTCGTTCTTTCTTTCAGGGAAGGCATTGGGTATCAGCTTGCTAAAAATCAGATTTGTGCAGGGTATCAAAGTACTCAAAATGGCACATTTGCTTCTGAAAGTCTTGGTGTAAGCCTGTAACCTAATACTAGTGAGTATAATCCTCCAGGCAGATAAACAGCAAAAAGCCATGCAGTGGTAACTTTCCAGATCAGCACGAAGTAACTCCAGTGCTGCTGCTGGTAGGACATCTGCTGGGTTTCGGAGCAGAGTACCCTTAAGGAGGTTGTCGCTCCTGCCCTCCGGGGATCMTCAGGAATGTGCTGTCAGGAGCCCTGTGTGCTGCTGGTGATCTCCTCTGCAGAAGATCTCTTGCTGATTTGGCAAACGGGATGAATGAGATGGTTCATGGTTGACTTCCAGAACAGCAAAATTCCCTGATTTAAAATGGTCTTTGTCGGAGTGGAATGAGACTTTTAACTGACTTAATGTGCTTCCTCCTTCTAATAAATGATAATAGACTGATGAAGTGTTCGTGCAAATGGGCTCTTGTGTGCAAAATTTAGCTTTGGGCAACTGCAGTGGCAAGTTGCAGGTGAAGGGAGAAGGTATTTGAAATGGTGGGGGATGGGAAAGCAGGCGTTAAAGAGTAGGGTAAGGATGAATGTTTCAGCCTGGTAAGTTAAATTCATCTTTATAGAACACGTTTTCAAATCCCAAGTACACCTACTAGTGAAGCTCTCAGAAGTTCTGCAGTTAATGGTGATCTTCTGGAGAGTAGGCTTTTTTTCTTTTTTGTACTTGCGRCTGTGTGTGAGAAATGTTGCTCCATTGTGTGACTCTCAAGGGACAGATTGTAGCTGTGTATCCCGGAGAAAGCTGATTGATGGTTCTGTGCAGAAATCTGTGTACGCGTCCAGCTGTGCTTTGCACATGGCGTGAGGTCGTTGCATGAAATCATGGGGAGCTACCCTACCACCACCACCACCCCCTGTCTCTTGGCAGCTGCTTGCAGTGTTCTTCTAATTAAAAGGGAAAAAAAATCAGTGTACGCATTTCTTGGTGTGTATGCAAGCATGTGTTCTGTCATTTGGAAAAAAATTCGGATATAGCACCTGTCATAAGAATATACATTCCTTGAGGAATTATGGGAGTTCCTGGCAGGATATGTGGAAAATTGCATATTTCCATAATTCTTCATGCCTGTTGCTCCATAGTGCCCTTTGAAAATAGCCTGGAAGGGACAGAACCATGCAGTAGGTTACTTGGTGAGTCCTTATCAGAGGGTGACAGGTACAGTGGGTAAAATGAGGTTGGAGGGAAATTGGTGYGAAACAATCGGTATAACTGATCGACCTGCACTACGTAAATTCAGCCTCATTTTTTTTCTTCTTTTTGCTATTCTCTACATTTCCCAATGCTATGTTTAATTTCTCTAAATATTTTTAACAGCTTTTTTTTCCTCTTTCACTAAAGCTGTTTTTAAGGCAACAAAATATAAAAAGATCGTCAAGTGTTATTATTCCTATTGAACGGTTCATTGGGTAAGCTTAGGAAATTAATGGGTGGAGGCAGTACAGTAAAGACTACTTAGATGCCTATTATCAGTTTTTTTTTTTTTTTTTTTTTTTTTTTTTTTTAACAAAGGGCAATAGTAGTATTGTAATTATTTATTTTTGTGTTTTCACTTAGTATATGTAACATTATTTACAACTTCCTCTTGATACATTGTATGTAGACTGCCTAGGTAGTTTTTCAGTGTGTTGAAACCCTTGGCTGTGGGGATATTTGGGGTGAACAAAGCTTTGTACCTCTGCTGAGGCTGGAAACTGGAGGAGGAGAGGGACAGAAATCCAAAAAGCTTTGATCCAGCAGCTCTCTTATTTCTGYCCAGTATTAATTGAGGAAAGAGGGACTTTTATGTTTTCCCCTTCGTACCATACTACATCATATGATTAAAATGGGGATTGACTTTCCTGAATTAAGCCAAAGAAATATATTGGTGATGCATCCTCTTAAATCTTTATGGAGGGTTCTACATAACAGAAAATGCATAGAGATGTGACAACAGGCTATATACAATTTGCTTTAGTAAAATTAATAGACGTGTAAGATTGCTGTAGTTTGTTTTTTCTGAAGACCTTTTAGTCTGGTGTAAGAATTTGTTTTGAATTTGTTTTCTAATCCTTTGGGGGTATTGTTAATATTAGTGTTGTGGTGTTCCATATCCAGCCAGGATTTTAGGTAAAATTGTGCTATGTACTTTTCAGACACACAAAAGAAGTTGGTAAATTCTGCTCCAGAGATCTCACATATGTACTGTGGAGGATTGAATGGACAAGACAGGGGTGCTGGGGTGACGAGGTAGCACTGCCCAGAACTGAGGAGGAATGKAGGAATCGTAATTTGTCTTGTCTAGCCAGCGTCATGTGAGAATGATTAAGGGACATCATGGCAGGGGGTGGGTTTTAAGGAAGGATACTACAGTGACTGATAATGTGATTTGATTTGTTATCATACGAAGAATTATGATGATTTTCATGCACATATGTGTGTGCATGCACAGAGTTGGAGGCTGGTGAGAGAAGGGTGATGTCTCAAGAGAGCTAAAAGCAGATGTGKTTTAGGAAGACTGATGGAGACTGACAGAGATGTGTTTTAAAGGGCAACAAATTTGAGTAGGGCAGGAGATAACAGGATGGAGTAGAGTGGTTGGCTTGGGGTAATAATAATTGTAGCATGTTTTATTTATTTATTTATTTATTGCCTGAATTTGCTTTTGCACAACAAGAACACATGGTTTTGATTTGGACAGAGGGGGCGTGGGAGAAAGTATCTGACAGGAATTCTTTCGTTCAGTGCCTTAAGCAGAAGAATGGCCTAGTTTCCGAGCCTTACGGGTTCAAGAGGACAGCTGCATCTTTCTTATCCACAAGTGATGGGCTGTAGCAAAGTGGAAATTGCCTGTGTTTTTCCATGTAAGAATGTTTTTCCCAGTTATAAGTATATCATTAGGCTGTATGCTTGTTTGAATGGTGAGAACAGGGTATATTCCCCTAATCTTATTTTAAAGGTTTGTGTTTCTCTGTTGTGTGTGGTTTTTTTGTTGTTGTTTTCTCCCTTCTTCAGATCTTGAGTGAGCTCCTATGTTGTGGGGGGGAACACATGTTTAGTTAGAGCATTATGCACAGGGGAGAGAGCAGTGTTCATGCTATTAGGAAGCAAGTTACCTGTTTTGAATTTGATCTTCCGTGTGATCATGGGACAGATGAAGTAGATGTTTAGTTTCCTTCTCTTTCTTTTCATCTTTCTGTTTTTTTGTTTTGCTTTTTATAATTCCATATTTTAATTGCCTGGAAGACAGCTGTTTATATGCAATATTTTTATTATGTAAAAGGAAAAGTTTTGGAGAAAAATAAAAGAATAACATAGTGCTTCAGTGTTCTTTTTAGGCATTGTGAAAGAATTATTAAGGTTTAGAAAGAGCTAATGCAGTTCGATTCTTGTTTCATTTCATACTTYGTGGGTTTTTTTGAGGTTCGTAGGTGAACAAAGCATTAGATTGCTTGAGTTTGGCATTCTGAAGACTACTTGCATGATCAATTGAGTTAAATGTTTAACCGGAATAATGAGATTATTCCGTGTAGCCAAATTATTGTTGGGGTCTGTACCATCACATTTGTCTGATTGGGCAGACTTACTGTTCATATCTAGATTTTTTTAATATATTTTCTGTCTGTGCAGTTAAAATGTTGTGATCAGTAAAGACAAGAATTTCTTTTCCAAGGCACCCAATTACATTTAGAGGATAATATTTCCGCTACAAGAGCGGTAAGTTTTTCCCTTCAGTTTCTTTTGTAATAGAGGGAGGCCTGCAAGCTTTTAACTGATATCTGTAGCTTAGCCACTGAGTGGGAAAAAAAAATCATTTTTCTTTTCAGTGCAAATACTGAAGTTTCTGTATAATTACATTCTTGATCAGTGACTTGTGTTTGCACTTGCAGGCTGTTTTTTTCTTGTTCTCAGAATTTGGTATGGACTGGGCCTTAGTATCTTAGTGATGCCTCGAGAGAGGACTTCGGAAACTCTTTTCCAGTAGTACAGATTCATTGAGAAACTATTGTGTAAATAGGGCAGAGATGACTTTACTATACTGTGGAGCTATAAATCTGTGGTGAAAGTGAGTGAGCTTTGTGTTTACAATTCTGGAGGAATTTCCCCCTCTCCCCTGCTCCATCCCTCCCACATCCCTCCCAAAACCAACCTTTCCACCCATTTTTTTCATGTGCAAATGAAGCCATAAAAGACATTTCTTACAGATTGGCCTGGTAACAACTTCAGAGGTGGAACAAAGCTTTCAAATGCTAAATGATATCTGAGAGAAAGCATTGTGTCAAAGTTCTACCACTGATGTTCAAAAATTATCTTTTAGTGTTTTCAACTTGTATATACATGCATGCACACATACATACATATATTTATGCTCTATTCTGCCCCTAAGGTTAAATATACCACTTTCAAATTGTAGACAGTAGTGTGTTTCAAACTTGGCTTGTTTGTATTGTGGTCATGACATGATCTGTTAATTTGCTTTTGTTACTGGGAATACAATGCATACTTTTGGTGCCTTTTTTTAGTCTTTCTGGAACTCCAGAATCACTAGTGTGTTTTTTATTGTTTTTTTTTTCCAGGAGTGAAGACATCAGAAAGATTTTTGAAGTCTTCAGTGTTTCCTTTAGATAATGGCAAATCAAAAAGAAATGGTTGTAGAAGTTGAATATTTTCAAAAATCATTATGAAAGTGGGAAAGTTGTGTTGAAACTTTTATATGCTTTGATGTAGTGAATATAATGGAAGTGAATATGAGTTTTAATAAGTTCATTCTTTCTCCACATCCACTAGCAAGCCTGGTTAATTTTTAACAGTCCTTTTTTTTCAATTTGTAAATTAATATTTCTTGTGTTCTGTCATCTCAGTGCTAAATTGTGAGCTTCAAAATAAGAAGGCAGTATTTCATCTAAGAAAAATGGTTCTTTTTTTTTTCTCTGATTGAATAATTTAGCAAAATAAATCTTCAAAGAATTGCTGAGATCTCAAGGTCAGTTTGAAACTTTATAGCTATCCAAGCTGATGTAGCTTAGGCAGCGTTTTGTTGAGCATCCTAGTGAACCTAAGCTAAAAAAAATATTTTGAATGACTTAGTCGTTTTTCTTAAAGCAAGTTCTCCTGTGCTATTTTAATCTTACTTTATTTAAATAGTGACCAAACATGCTATAACTATCATAGTAAAATAGCTTAAGGCAGAAGCATTAAGTACTGTGCTTACATTAATCTTGCTTCTTTGTAAAGTAAGATGGCAGTTGAAAACTTTTTTTTTTTTTTTTTTTTTAAAAGATAAGCATTTTGTCAGAGATTTCTTTATGTATGCTTTCAAAGAAAACACTGACATGCTGAAGGACATACGTTCACATTCATAGCAATAGGCTTCTGCACAATTACATTCAGCTAGGCTACAATTAACCTTTAAAGCAATGAACCACAAATGCTCAGGGAGCAGTGCCGTGGCTCAGACTGTAATGATTGATCAGTAGAGTCTATTTATGTTGACAAAAAAAAAAAAGTGTAGATTTTCTATGTGTCTCTTYCTAGAATATAAGATCGGTATGTTATTAAATTCACAGCCTGAACAGGACAGCTGATTGACATCTCTGTTACATTCACTTAAATGTTTAGAAAGCAGATTTGCTGTTCTGTTGGAACAAACGCACTATATGTTTTCAAGTTTTCTTGCTCTGTTTTGCTGCATGCTGGCCTAGCAGCAACAACTCGCTTTACTGCTTCTCTTTTGCCATTCCTGTGCTTGTGGGACACCTGAGGGGTGACTGGGTGAAACGATGAGAAGTGGTCTGCACTCCACTTACTTCATTAGCACTGATGTGGCTCGTGCTCAAGATGACTTCTGTAAAGACTCCTACTGAGCTTTTCAAGATTTAAGTGCTCTGTACCAATGACTCCTGACCCTCTATGTGCAAAACTGTTTCAAGTTTGTGACATTTAATAAAAATGTAAGGAGTATTAGAGAAACCTGCATTCACAATAAAATAATCCAATATGTTTTGAGGAAAAAAAGGATATTTTTCTTCATATCTGTGTTCTGTGCAGTGATTAGCACTGTACTTCAAAGAGCAGTAGTACAAGAGAAAGAGGAATATTTGGTTACAGTAAGCTCTAGCGAATTTAACTGTTTTAATTTCCAAGCTGTATACCAAATCCAAAGCACTTAAAAAAAAAAAAAAAAGAAGAAGCAATAAAACAATCTTTAGATTTTGAATATCCTGTAAGCATATTTACTGGATATATGTCCTAATGGTAAGGATTGGTAAACATCTTTGGCTTAAAAACWCAAGGCAGAGTGAAACACATTGATAACTTCTGAACAAGGTAGGCACTGGTCTGCATAGCTGTGGTATATTGGAGATAAGAAGAGTGATAATCCTATTTTATATTTAAGCACCTGGCTTTAGTAACAAAATAAAAGACATAAGTAACAAAATAGGAGATCTTAATTAAAGAAGAAAATAATATCCAGCCTTAAAAATGATACGTTTTAATTGATTAATCATGAGGAACTTTGGCTAGTCTTTTTGCAGGAACTTTTGCAGTCTTATGTTTTAAACAAATACAGTTGTGATATGGCTACAGAACTCTTCTTCACCTCTGATGAAAGAACTTGTGTAATATATTAATGTTCATATAGCTGAATAATACAGAATTGCTGGATAGCCTATGGCAGTCTTTTGCAAGAGCAGGTGATGATAATACTACTGATTGCAAGCTCTAATTGTCTCTGTATTATTAAGTAATGGCAGTGCATGATAACTTTAAAATYTCAAGCAAAGACAAAGTTAGGCTGGATTGTTATCTTTTATTAAATAGATGCGGTTGGAGAAAATAGATCAGCTTTTTGATGGACGAGGCTCTTTTAAGCTCACTGTAAAGGCTCCCTCCTGCCCAAGGCTAACCCCATGGAAAAACCTGTAGTGCCTCTGCTCTGCTGTGCTTCTGTAGGAGGATTCACGCCTGCCTTATGATACGGTGAAATGCAGGCAGGCCTTTTTTTGTAAGTGAAGACGCAGTCTTAGTCACAGAGATAGAGTGCTATTTCCAGCTTTCTTGGACGCCTTCCTCCAGACTTCCTCCTTTGCCCACTGTTGGTTCACATCTTTCCCATCTTAGCAAAATACTTAGGAAGAAAGTAAAATAAAAATAAATTTATTTTTTAACTTGTCTATAAGCAGCCAGCTTTTTCAGCGTGGAAAAGGCCTTTTAATCTGTTTAATTATATGGATTGTTTTTTTTTCTTTAGTCCCTCAAATATTTTATCAAGTGCATTTTAAACCTGATGACGGTATCTAAACTGTTGTYGTAGCAGCTTTATTGTTATGTATTTTCCATTATCTACCTTTCTGAAATTGAGTTTACCCTAGTTCATTCGGTTAGTGGCCACTGAATACCTGTAACTTCCTATTTTATCACCTTCTTACCCTCTTCTTCTCTGTTTTTCCCCACRTTTTGCTTACTAAAGTGCTTTCATGCTTGAGCTTGGGTAATTGTTGCCGACTTCCTTATGCTTCTCATTCTTTCTGGGACCTTTTCCAGTTTTGCTCTTTTAATGACATAACTGAAATCAATACAAAGCTTTGCTAAAGCTATGTAGTTGTATCTCTTCGTTTATCCTTCAAGTAAAATATCCGTGTGTATGGATCCCAAGGAGGATTTTAGTGGGGGAATTATCAGAGTTGTAACGCTGAAGGGAGTAAAGAAATGTTTTGCTCTGGGTGGGTGAGGGGAGTCATTTTTGTTTTGGAAGTTCTCTTTGAAATTATTAATGAAAATGATTGTTACAACATTAAATGCTCAACCAGTTAGACCATATTTTCCTTGTTCGGTATGTTTTTCTCTCCCTCCAGTAGAGTTACTGTGCTTTCTTTTCTCAGATAACAGCTGAGAGTAATCAAGAGTTTTGCAATGATTAGTCAGAAAGGACATGCAATTTTGCAATGTCCTTTGTAGAGAGAGACTTTCTTTGTAAAGTCAGCTGATACGTGAGGAATATGCTGGGAGGGAATCACGGCGTTATTACGGAAGCTGAGTTTAGAACACACTCCAGTATGTGTACTTGCAGTGTCAATTGCTTGTTTGTGCTAAAATGATAAATATCTGAAATTCCTTTTGGAGAGCGCATGCTTGGCTTCAGTTTTATATAAGTATCTTTCTAATTTTTAGATGTTTCTGTCATTACTTAAAATAAGCAGAGGCACAGCTCAAATTCAGAGAATCTCGCACATTAAGAGTCTGATTATGCCATTGAAATTTGAAATTGCATTGAGTGCATTGAAATTATGCCTTAGCCTATTAAGTGCTAAGCTAAGCTTTTACAGAGAGGATCTGATAGGTTTCCACAAATGGGTGATGTGTAATGCATTCACTCATATCTCTCTTCCAGGTTATATAAAGTTCCTGATTGACAGTAATTGAATTCTTCAAAGCATTTGTATTTTTTATTTAGTATTTTTTTTCCAAGAGTAATCTTTTTTTTTCTGCAGCTTTTACAATAGGGACTGTCTATGGGTAGTTAACAAGTTAAGAAAAATGTCATTACTTGGTGAGAGGCTAAAATAGTGTTTTCTCCTTAAGATCAGGCTCTAGAAGGAATAACAATTGTAATCATTCAGTGTGATGAGGTATATGAAGGAAATAATAATAATATTGTAGTAGCCTTTACCAGACTTACCTATGTATGATATCTTCTCAAGTTTGCTTTTCTTTGTTATTAAACAAACAAGGCTGGTGGCTTTTTAGAGTTCCTTCCTTCCGGTGACAGACATCAGATATACATGAACAAAGAAAATATGTGAAAGCACTTCACAATGAAGCTCTTGCTCCATCTACTGCAGATCACAGAGAAATCTTATGTTCAGAAAGCTGATGTGAGCAATGAGGGTCGATCTTATATAGATGCTGGAATTAGGACTGGAAGACATTCTTATTAGAGTATATATGCCTAAGGCAGTGTCCATAAAAAGGCTAAGAGAAATCTGATCATTCAACCTGTGTAAACAGAAATAGAATGATAAAGTAAAAACTGCATTTAAAATACCTTCTTAACAAAGCCATCTTTGCTTGTTGGTGACTGCAGAAGCGTAGAGCTCTTACCAAAATCAAGTTAGACATTTTGTTTTGCAAGATAAAATTTGGGGAGTTTATTGTTTAGTTGGTTGGTTTTGAGGCAGATGTGCAAGCTTTTGGTAATTTTTGTACTTTGGTCTTAAATGCAAGCTTTTTCACCATTGTTCATTAAATTCATTTCCCAGTGGTATGTAATACTTTGTTGAAATAGGATTGTTTTCAAAGGGAATGGTGTCAAGGGTTCTAGAGTAGCATRGAAGAGACCAGCTGGACTCCTGTATCCATCTGTTTTTTCTTGTTCTCTTCACATACTAATTATTAWCCTGAAAAGGCTAAATTAAATACAACACTTGGTTATTAGTCTAAAGGCAAAGTTGTTWTGATAAAGAGAAATATTAACTGTGGCTGAGCTGTTTTCCTGGCATTATCTTGATTTTAATAGAAGGTATTTCCAAGAATAGCTCAGTTGGAGACACACGGGGGAAGAAAAAAAGAAAAAAGAGAAATGRATTGAGGAAACTGGCAAATATCTTGATAGGTAGTACCATTGTCATATATTTGAGTTACATTTATTTTCAGATAATTTTTGAGAGTGAGTGAAAGGTTGTGCCCAATTTCAGGTTGGMTATTGGGTGGTAGAAAGAAGGTAGAAGATGGATAGTTTCTTTACTATATGCTTCGTGAGAAAAAAAAAGATATTTAAATTAATAGCCRTCCCTCTGGAGTTGGAAGGGTTCTACTGAATTTGGTCAGTTTAAGGGGAAGAATACAGAGAGAGATCCCTGGGAGCCTTTGGTAATTTAGGGACTGTGACGCTGCGTAATGGGGACGTATGCTCAGGTCGCATACAGTGCCGTGGCTTTCCTTGTCTCATAAGAGGCAGGGAACACCTTAGGGCTGTGGATGGTGGACAGCCATGAGAGACCTGGCGGTGGAAGAGAGGACGTTACTGTCTGACCCATCCTAAGACTTGAAAAATTCAACAGTGTGCATATGAAACCTGTATGAGGATGGCTGTCCTTGAAAGTCTGGAGGACAAATCCTCAGTTGTTGATAGAGGGATACATGGTCCCTCGAACCTTCTGACGTTGTCCTCATGTTCCCATAAATGACTTGCCTGCTTTCTTCACTGTTTCAGAACATGACTGGATCAGGACAGAGTTGAGAGTTGCCATTGTTAATGGTGGCTTGGATGCTACCGTTGCTGCTACAGGTTACTTGGCTWTAATTTTATCAATTAGATAAAGAAGTCTGGAAATGCCTGACTTGCAGGCTGGGAACAATGTTAAAAAACTGTAGCCTGGGGTCTGTGATCCTCCACCCCTTGATTATCAAGGACTGGAGAGAGAAAGCTGTACTTACTTTTTGTAACTTTTCCACTTATTTTTGCTGTATTGGCTGCTCATTTTAGTGGTGTGTTTATTTTGAATGTACACTGCTTCTTGTTTGACACTTTAATTGTAGATTCTTTGATTCATCGTCTTTCTAAGCTTCATCCACATCTTGTATTTTTTACTTTATTTTTTCCAAATTTTCTTGTCTTTCTAGTGAACAGAAAATCCAGCACCTATCGTTTTTAATATTTTCTTTGCATCCTGTGATGCCCCCCCCCTTTTCTTTTTTTTTGCTCTCTTATGTAATCTGGACTATTTCAGTAGTTAGGTTCRTTCTGTTTCTTATTTTGGCTTTTACATCTCTTTCCTATATTCAGATGATTTCAGGTACACTGCCTTTCTGTCTATGTTTTAAGCTCAAAACATTGTCAGATATCTGCAGTATATTTTTGTGTGATTGACAATATTCATGATCTACTGTGTTACAKTATCAGCTGGTTTAAACATATAAAGGAATATTATTTTTAGCCGTATTACATACTTCGCAAAAATCTGAGGAATATTGCTGTAGGTTGTTTAATTTTTATATTTAAATTCCTAGTTGCATGTATTTCTAAAGTGTTAAATTGAGGTAGTTTGCATTCATAATTAAAGCCCAAAGGCAGTGGCATAAGTTTAGAAACAGGGGGCACAGAGGAGAGGGTAGTCTGAGCCCTGCGCAGAGCACACTCTTCAGCTCATGTCTTATGACTCATCCCAGGAACACAGAAGGTTTGGATGACTTAACTTTAAGGATAAATCTGTGCAAGATTGGGGATATATTTGCTGAACTAAAATGTGGGGTAATATTTTCCATGTAAAGACAAGTAGTTACCGCAGCCCAATGGAGTGCATATTATTTGATCTGTTAATTAGCAATTATATGAAAAATAGGGCAAAGTGCACTCAAYAGAAGATTGTCTTCATTTTAGTTTATCTTTTCTTTTAGTTCGTCATGTCCCCTGTACCTGCTGACTTGGATAAATAATTATTATCTTGTTATATACCTAAAACATGATTTGCTTGTTCAGAAGACTTYGGTCTGAATTTAGTGGTGTTCTTAAAACACTCCATATTGTGACAAGGAAATAACAGTTGAACTGCAGCTYCTACCATCAGATCAGACTTTGCTAGACTGTTTTCAGAGAATAAAACCATTGTAATTGAATGTTTCCTGAATGCTGTCTCACTGATAGAGGCATCCTTCACTGTCTAAGGTACTTCTTCCTTTTAGAAATACAGTTGGTGTTCCTTTGCCCAAATACACATTACTATTCTTACCCAGAAAGTCGAACTTTGTATTTATTCTTTTTTAAAAAATATGCCTTTGGAATGCTAGGTCCAATTAAATCATGATTTAAATGTAGTAGTAGAGAACTACATCTCCTTAGCAGAAGGTGTCCAGCTGGCACCTTGTCTGAAGGAGGACTTGTTAATGACATTAAAAGCCCTCAATGCGGAGAATCAGATCAGAAAATATTTCCTAGCCTGAGAGTTGAAGAAGCAAAACTAGTGCACCTCAGTGCAAGAGGCCGTGGTAGAGAAGGTTGCCTTGCTGCACCTCTGGAAGTTGCAGCCCCGTTGTGTCAGCCGGCTTTGGTGGAAGGGTATGACATAGGTATTACTGATCTGCTGTAGGTACGTGGCATGTTTTCCCCTTCTAATTCTCAAAACTAACCAATTGCCCAACTACTTTTAGACTTGTTTATATTGTACTGTGTGAAGAGATATGTTATGATGAGTCTTCGCACCTTTTGGCTTAGATTTTCAAGATTCTTAAAAGTCAAGTTGCAAGAAAAYAATGTGAAATCCTTCTGAATATTAGGTGAATTCATTTGAAACGTAGGGCTTCATGCGAACTGCAGAGCTCTGCACTGCCCTACAGTTTAATTCATAGGACATCTGTGTGTCAATTAGTATACGGTGSTATCAGGTTGGATATTTTAATTAGTAATCTCTTCACTTTTTTTAGRAGAGTTAATAAAACCTTGAGGTACAATAATAGTCTTTTCAAAATACAGTAAGAGTTTGTCTTGATGGATCCATCACTGGATCTACTGGATGGATCCTGTAATAGGAATATAAAGACTTTAGACATAGTGTCCAGGTTGGTAATGGAATAACTTAGTGAACTCTTCTAYGTGCTGGAAATATTACAGGTATTTTGCCTATGTTTGTCATTTCTGAAGTGTAACTTCTTAAGCATATATTATACGTTCTMCTCTCAATCAAACGCCCAGTGCACCTAAACCAAACAAGCAAATTACGTTTTCATTTCCACAGGGCTTTATTCTGTTTTTTATCAGTCCTTTTGCCTTTCCACTTTCATACAGAATGGGAATAAGGATCTGCTAGCTGCAGTTTGACTAGAAACATTGGTTTGTCTCTGGATTATGAAAGAAAGCGACATGATCAGTTTTCTTTTCCGTCTTTCCTATCCTGACTGTGTGGTTCTACAGCAACTTCAAGTTAAAATTGGTCTTATCCTGCCGGTGGTGCAGTCCCACTTCTTCCTCATGCCTGCAGTGATGATTATGAAGCTGTTTGGTGAGTTCTCMAGGGTGCTGGGAGTTACCTGGGCAGAGGAGTCACCAGTTTGTCTGACTTGTCTCCCTGGGTCGACTCTCATCCTTGCTGTGCCAGCAGCAGTGCAGCTTTCAGTGGGTGCAGGCCTATTGTAGGCATGGAGTGGGTTGGCTTGAGCAGCCGTGGTGCCATGTGCTGACTTGTCCAGAGATTTGTATTAGGTAGTCAGTAGGTAAGAAAAACCATACACTTCATAAACTTGAGAGAAAGGAGTCGTAGGGATTCAAAGCCTGTCCTGATAATAATTGCGTGTGTGTTTTCCTTCTGCCTTTTGCAGAAGAAACCTCAGCTGCCCCAGAAGACTAAATGGTTTAATCATGAATGTCAGAGACGCTTAGCTTTATAAGCTGGTTACTCTTTTAGTTAGTAAACCTTTTATCTTGCTGCTGTTTCCACTGTCTGGAGGCAAGCCTTAGCCTTCCAGATTGTAGTCCCCAGACTCTAGAAACAGCTCTTTCTCCTCATTTTTGAAGTCTGATATTAAAACATTTTCCATTTCTTGTATTCCTGCAAGCTTTTGAGAAGCTCCATATGCTTGACATGATCCTGAACTGAAAGTTGTTTCGTATCTCTTTTCTCCTGCCTTTTATCAGGCCAGATGAAAAATGACCTGGCAGCATCATCTATAAGTGCAGTAAAAACTTCTGCTGGTTTTCTGTGCCAGAAGTTTCACTTTTGGGATGTGTTTCTGTTCGTTGGTGTTTGATTCAATTAACTGTCAATATTACTATTTCGTTCTTTTTGGTTCTGTGGAATGTTTTTCTGCTGACTTTGAATGCTGTGGCATGCAGCAGCAGTGCATATAGCTGCCCAGGTTTCTGAGCCTGGCGAGATGCTCTCAGTGAGTCAGGATTTGAAAATGTTCGTTTGGAGCCATGTGCTGGCGGTTTTGAAGCTCTCACGAATGCAATAACTCAGTAAAAAAAGACTGGCAAGGTTAGACTGATGACTTCCTGAGAAAAGAGAAATGGCTGGTGAGAAGCATTAAAAGAACTATCTGTAAGAAGGGCAATGTTTCAGATGTTTTCAGGAGGCTGCAGCAGGAGTAGCCTTTCTCTTTCCTCCCTCCTTCCACCTCTAATAAAGTACTTTTCTTTAAAAACACCGATTTGTATTAATTTTTGCATGCGTAGTTACAAAGTTAGAAGGAACAAAGTAGTAAATGAAATAAACCTTCAGTTCCTATGTTTGAAAAATTTGCTTTAAGCTGCTCAAAACTGAATAGCAATATCTTAACTATTTCATTTTGACAAAATAGGAAATGTTGTACTCTTTTGCTTGGTAAGGTTATTTCTGTAGCTTCTAATGCTGTACTGAATGACAAGCAGTTAGAAATAGGTTAACATACAAAGATTCTGTGAATTTTTTTTTTCTTCMCTTATTAACACCTGGGCTTTATTGCAGCAGCTTTTAGAAGTCCTGTCTTGACTTTCATGTGTGTGGGGTGATGATGGCAGGGAGTTAAGTTGGCTTGTCATAGCTCTTAGTGAAGATGAAATGGTCTGACTGTCCTGAATTAGCCCTAGAAAACCTTGTTTGTGTGTTTGGGATGAGTCAGGAGTGAAGGTGCCAGATTGAAATAGCTATGCCAATTCTGAGTGAAACGAAACAAATGCAGGAAGGTACTGTCTTCTGCACCGGCATGCCTGGCTAAGCGCTGAGGTTTTCTGAGGGAAGGGGGTAAGAGGAGGAAATGTTCTAGCTGATTCCAGGTTAAAGATCTGATTTACCGAGATGAAGGTATGTATTTTTCTGAAGTGTTTTGACTGACTCCTCTCCTCAGAGGAAGAGCAATGCATTTTTTTTAAAAAAAACTTTGAATAAAATGTACCTGTGATTCCCTTTGATAATGAACCTCACCCTTCGTATGACTTTCCTGTTACTTTAAAAAACTGAGAGGAAATCTACTATAAAATAGTATTTCTGAGGTTAGTATAATTATATGAAAACTACAAATATTSTGCAGAACTTCTTGTATATATATTTTTAAATGTATAAATTCTTTAACGAAGTTTGGATAGCTTTGCATGACATTGCATTGGTATAATGTGTTCAGGTTTCTGCCCTAGTGTGCTTGAAGTTGTAAACGTTGCATCCTGCATAGTCAGCGATAAGAAAAATCAACTCCATCTGCAGCTGAGAAACTTATTTCTGATATATCTCTCAAAGCTATGTTGATCACTTTTTTTAAAAACAAAAACAAGAAAAACCTGGCTTGAAAGCTCCTTAGAAATTTAGATACCATAGTAACAAGCACAGCATAAGACTTGTGACTTACCAGCTCAGTGCTCAGCAATAAGTGAATATATTACTAGTAAATGTGTATGCTTTTAGAGAGGAATTTTCGTTACATACAGACATTAATGGACTGCACTTTATCTTGCAATAGAAATAACTATTTTGCTTGGAGTTGTGAAGTACAGAATCTTATATTAGGGAGAAAAGAAAGATGGAAAAACAGGTAAAGAGAAGTTACTTTGTGTGGTATCTTGCTTCWTACTATATATTGAGCTCCATACTTATTTTAGGTTTTATATAAATTCTTTTCAGAGTTACAGCATCASTTAATGAATGTTCCCATATGCCTGACTGGCACCAGCTTTACTCACAATCACTGTTTTGTACTCCTGGCAGCTTCAAGCCCTCTCAGAAGCTCGTTTATGCCTGAAATTTTTACRTATTATGTAAAACTGATGTAAACATGATGTAAACAGAAAGATGCATGTGTGTGTCTGATTATTTTCACTCTGTACTTCTGGAAAGCTTATGAGAGCAGGCCCAAGATATAGGTTTGAGTTAAAGAAAAACTTTTTAGAATTTTGTTTGATTTTCTTCTGTCTGTGCCATGTGCTGGTCTTGGTATCCAATTTAATATCTATGTAGTCCTTTTCCCTCTTTGGGTGTGGGAATTTCTGTTTTTAATCTATTGTTTCAGCTGAGTAGATTGATTGCTGCCTTCTTTTTAAGCTTTTTCATTCTTTATAATGAAGTTTCTATCTTGCAGTCACATTCCAGTATGCATTTAATTACTGATAAGGAATTATGAAAAGAATTGCGTATTATTTCTTTTTAATTTTCCCTCCCCATCATACTTTCTTATGTGTACGAGATGAAAAATGAGAGTGGAAATGGATATTTTGATTGAGATCAGAGATGATTTAGTGATGGTACAGTATGATGGATACATGTGGCAAGAGTAAGCTGTAGTTTTGTGCAGATAGTAGCATCTTATCCATCAACTAGTGCCAGAAGAGGGAATTCATTCCTCTCSCAGGTAGACTCCCTCATACTGTGAGGTGTTGCACCACACTTTGTACGTGGCAGCGTGGAGCACTGAATGCGCCATGTGTGATGCACAAGAAGCTGATCTGAACATCTATTTGGCAGCTTCAATATAGAAACCAACAGACCCTTCAAAAACTTTGACTTTTGGTTTAGTTTGGGTTGTTASATCAGTGAAAGAAAAAGTCTTGCTTAAGGTGGTTTACCAGAAGTTCTCGGATACTGAAGAAATCGTTACAGAGAGCAAACGATTACTATATGATAACAGCTGAACAAGTAGGACATCCCTTGTCATATTCTTTCTTCTCTTTTCTCTCTGCTTCTGTATTGTGAACCAAAGCTGCTGCAAAACAAAGCCTTCCAGAAGACACATGGTGGTAGATCTGTTTAACTGTCTTCRTGTCCAGATGCATAGCAATAGGAGTACTGCTGTTGGCTAGTTAAGATACAGTAATCCTAAACTGAATCTCTGCTCRTAGATCTATTGACAACCTGTTGGACCCGTAAGTAATAATGGTTAATGTGATTTATGAAGTTCTAGGTAACCATAGGTATACTAGAAAGCTCACAGTGGTAAGTGACTTTTAAGATTCCCTTCTGTTTCAGGAACTGAGAAATGGAGACCTCCTACATTGTATTTGAAAGGCAAGAGTTTCAGTCAGAAATATCTTGGGAGAGGTTTTCTATAAATTCTCAGAGAGGGACAGTTTAAAATTGTTTCGAGCAAGCATCAATAAGGTGTTTGAAAACTTGTGTCTGAAAGCATATTTTCATTACTGCAAGATCTGTGAGCGGGCCATATGCAGTCCACCAAGAAAGGCTATTGCACTTTCCAGTTGATCTGGTATCATGGCACGTTTGCAGAAGTTGAGGACRTTTTATACGTACATGCAACATAAAGAATATGAACTATATAAAATTAAATGACCTTCGTAGTTGATATTGATACACTCCACTCTCACCTGTCTTTCTGTGAGGAAGCTAAACCAAAAAGCTGGTGTATGTTGTATGTATTTGTGTTCTGAGAAGCTGTTTATTCTCCRAGCTTTTTGTAGATAAGGGCCAAGGCTGTGAATCTAGCATCGCCTTCTGTAGGAGACTAGGCTGGTGAAGCATAGTTTTATGTTGAAGAAGCGATTTATAAAGCAGTGGTTTTGTATGCAGGAAGCTAGTACTCTGCTTGTGCAGTGAAGAGGTGCCTAAGGCACAGTGGGGTTGAGCCTCGTAGAGGTGCTGGAGTGCATACTCAGTTCTGCTGCTAAGCAATGATTATTAGAAGGAATTGAGGAAAAATTGCAAGTCGCAGATTAACCTGATCAGTTTGGGGGGTAGAGAGTCTTCAGCATGCTTCAGACCTATCAGTGTTTCCTTGCTCATCACTGTGGCTTCTCTAGTCTAGATTCAGCCCCTACTAATTGCTCTGTACTCATGAAGTAACTTTCTAACAGCAGTTAGTGTTTTGATAAATAGCAAGGTCTGTTGTTTCGGGGGATATAGGGGTATTCATAGTAAGCAATATTGAAATGAGAATATTTTGGCTTTTACAGTTGGAAAATAGAGCTTGCATTTTCTGTCTGATTAGTTGGTCTCTTTTCTCCGGAAAAGGTGGGTTGCACCCGTTTATAATGTGTTGAAATTCAAAATTGGCTTGGAATTAATAACCAAGATTTTCCTTTCTATAGAAATGTTTGTGTTCATGCCTGTAACTGTGTAACATATAAAAGACAGGGAAGGAATTTATTAATTTTATGCCCTCAATTAAGTTAATAGTCCAAAATATTGATACCACCAATAATAGCAGTTGGATTCAAAGGAAGGAAATGTAAATAGGTGATCTTTACATTTTCTGATATAATACATATTTTTACTCTTGGGCAATTATGAAGGATTTTGTGCCCTAGGATAATGGATATTCTTTGCTGCTGAACAGGCTGAAAAAGTTATTTTACTACAAGAATTGGAACATAAGCTGAGGATGGTACTAAACAGTCAGAGGAGACCGACCAGAAAGTTAGTGACCTATAGCTGATGAATGCCTCTAAGTTTTTAATTTGAAAATAAAACTGTGAATAATCCACTGAGTAAAAAGTTAGGGAGACGGTTAAGAGTGTACTCCTTTGTGTGGGCTAGCAGTTACGATTACCTTGCAAAACATTACAGCTGCTATAAATGCTTACATGTATGGCACATGCTTGGAAATGCTCAGGGTCATGTATATCAAAACTGGCTGCAAGAAACTGAAGATCAGAAAGGGAGTAGTACTGAGAGGAAAGATGTGATGATGTGCGTGTTTTCTAGCACCACACCTGCGTACTTTGATTCCRTGGGCTCACTGTACTGAGGTATTTGACTTGCGGAAATTCAAGCAGGGGCAGACCCGGGACTAAAAAGTTTGCTAGAAGCAGTGAAGTGCATCTGTAAGCAGGCTGATGAATGGATAATGCTGATCCACGGCCAAGTTCGCAGCCTTGGCCTTTATCTGCAAAACGCTTCGTGAACAAAGGGCTCCTGTGACTCGGAGGGGCTGTGGAGACCTTTGTGGGGTCTGAGCGGGCCAGCGCGTGCCGCTTGGTGGCTCACGTTGTTCTGGGGACTTCCAAGGCTGAACTCTGAGCGCAGGTGGTGCACTCGTTGACGCAAGTTTAATCAAAGTGCCATATATAATCAGTGAGGGTATAGCCCGGWATAGCAAAGTGGCTGAAGGATAGCTAGGAAATGAATATGTAGAATAGAGAAGTCTGCGCTTCACGTCTACTTTCCGGGGATAGTTCTCCGCGCTTTCCCCAGATACTGTGTCGGTGTCATCTTGCTTCGGCAGGGCCGCGCTGGGTGAGCAGGATRAACAGCAGCTTTGGTTCTTGCCGAGGCTGGGGATCAGATGAACTCTTTAGCGGTGTTTTTTAATTTTTTTTTTATTTTATTTTTTTATTCCAGTGAGCTTGGCTTTCAGTAGCTTGTCAGAAGCAAACCTAGTTAGGAGAAATAAGCATTAACTGCGCTCTACTCAGTCTAGCACTGAATCTTAATCTAAAGCTGACTGTTGGCGTTACTTCCCTGAGATTGCTGAACAAGTTGCTTTTCTCTGAGTACCTGGCTAATATGCAAAACACTTAAGTGGCTAATATAACATTCTGTTTCAGTTCTAAACTTTTAATTATCATTGCAGCTTTTTTGTTTAAAATAAAATYGCATTCTACTTTAAGAAACATGTAATTTTATGACTTTTAGACATTTCATGCAACATTAACACAAACTGAACATACAGGAAGTCAAGTTCATGCTGTATTGTAATGTAGTGTTTCCCAGGCACGCAGTTATGTCGAAATAAGTATTTAAGAAGGAATAAAAGATATTGTCAAGATAAATATAAAAAAAATCAGAATTACTTATTAAAGCACTGTGCAGGAAATGTAGTTTGTTAGGTAGAACTGTTTTTTGGTGGCAGTGAAGTTCAAGGARGAGAACTTTGTGGGAATTTAGAGATAGCAGATATCTTGTTCTTCTGAAATGACAATTTTAAATAGTCACATACTAGCTGATACATAATGAATGAACATATAATAAACAAGAAAGAGCTTAAAACTACATGTTGCCTGCTGCTGCGGAATTCAGGTTTCAGCTGTAATGTTGTTTGGGAACACTCTGAGATACCGTTACTTTGACCTAACTTAATTTTTTTCCACTTCTTAGCCTTATTATTCTTTAATACTCTTTTTATAAAAAAAATTTTAAAGTTGATGAATTCTTGGTTTTCTTATTTAAATTTCTCTGTGCTTTTCAGCGATAACAAGCTGTTTAAGTGCAAAAGAGCTGCTTATTACAAAAACTAAGAAAAATAATTTGTAATGTATTCAGTGCTGCTCAAATACAGAAATTATACATATGTGGCGCTCGAGCTGAGAAATTTGACCTTTTTTATGCATGTTTTCTGTCACTCTTAGGCATAGCTGGAGAGTATCTATTTGACTATGAAGATAATCTGTCCAAGAGGAAATAAATAAGAATCTGTCCTGAGGGGCTTAGCCTTTTTGCCACAAAAGGCCAAACTCTAGAATTGTCATGACCATGAACTTTATCTATCTTTCTTTTGTTTTCAGATTTGCTCTGACTGGATTTGGGATTACTAGCTGATTTTCCCCTTTAAATCTATGTTAAAATGATATATCCTGTGAAGCTGTCTTTCAGTTTGCCTCTGGCATTGGTTTTCCTTGCCTGTCCAACTGTTTATCTAAAAGATACCTTCAAGTGCCTGCTGAAAGCAAGTTAATCCTATGGCATGCATGGAATTGGCACCCTAATTGATATCAGGGTGGCTAATAGTCGTGGTAGTGATTATGGATTAGCCAGGGGAGATCTCACTGTGGGCATGAGCAGGCTGCAGAGCTCGAAGACTTCAACGCTTGTATAACAGTGCTGTGGCTCTGGATTGGGTTCTAGGTACAGCTATAGTATTTGTTGTTAGTACCATAGAAATAATGATCTTGGGTATTTTCTGAGGCAGGATTTTTAGTTGAGCTCCTTTTTAGTGCATGTAGGACCAGTGTCTTAYATTGCAGGAATTCTTTAAAGCTTCTTAGCCTGGAGCTGTCCTTATGAACCTCTCTTTCTGAGTCTACAGAAAGTATTTTAATTATGTGCTTCTAAGGGATATTGCTATCATGTTATTTCATGGTTGAGTAGATTTGTCTGAAATACAAACTTTAAGCGTCTGACTTGCTTGGTTGTGCAATAAATTCGAAAACAGTTTAGCTATACATTAAGCAATGATAGTAAAATAGTATTTCACAGGGACATTTAGATAATGAAAAGATAAACAGAAAATTAAATTTTGGGCCATTCCCTTGGTCACAGTGAATAATTAATAATGATGGCAGTGATGTAARCAAACTTTTGTATGTTTGGGAGGGACTTTGTGGCTTCTTGGTTTATTTTGGTTTTGTTACAGCTGTTAGCTGGTTGTCTCAATTCTGCTACCGTGCATACGCAGAGACAATTCCAACCAGCACTGTGGAGCTGTTTGCAAACCTCAGTGCTTGTAGAAGGGGGTTAGCATCAGTGCGTCATAACTGTGTGCTGTGGATGGAAGCACTACTTTAAACTCTTATTTTACATAGGAAAAGAATTATTTGTGTAAGGAACGATGGGCGAGATTGGTACAGGCAAATGTTAGGTTGCGTGTTGGGTGAAATGGTGAAACAGACTGCTGCACGCTCAATCTGGTGCTTCTGATTTAAGGTGAAGGATGTAGAAATCTGTGCTGTAAAGGAACAGGCTCAGTTAGTGCTTCATAAAAAAAAAAAATGAGATAGCCAACCTTTGACTGAAGCAATGACTAATGAGGAAATACTTTGTTCATGCTGTATGCTTACTAGAAATTAAGATACASTTGTGAGTAAGCACACCTTTCTTCTACAAAATATAAGAATTGGTCAGAGACAACACTATCCATACCCACGGTATTTGCCTTTCTTAAACTGTGTAACTTAAATTACCAGAGGCTAAATTTTATCCTTTAAGCATTTGTGTCCATCTGCTATTGATATTAGAAATCATTTGAAATACTGGAACACTTAACACCCCTGTAGCATCTTCCTCTGATTTCTAAGTGGAACATTTCCAAGCCTCAGTTGCATCTTGCCCCTTACCTACTTGGAAGCGTATAGAAGCACTGCAGCTTTAAGCTACTAACTTGGTGTGGGATGACATGTTGGTTGCATTCAAAGTGACATCCTTTCAGCTCTTTAGATTCCTGACATTTAAAATACATGAGATATTGTGGAGTTTACTTTTAATAATAGATTATTATTTTTAAATAAGAATGCAGATTGCTCGTTRCTTGAATGAGAACTTGTATGGCTTACAAAGATGCAAGCAGATTTGGGAACAAAGTTTACTTGAAATGATTTTTTTCTCAAAATATTACTTGAGATGAAAAGATGCTTTAAAAAAATTCTTGTGTAGCTTTCTTTCGAAATATATTCTTAATTTGTAATTTCAAGTTAAGYATGTATAGCTGTTCTTACGAATTTTTTTTGTGTTGTGTATTTTTAAAAGACTAAGATTTGCTTATGATTAGACAAGTGTATTTGCAACATAGTGATGTAGTATGTAGTTTGGCGTAGGTTCATATTAAAAATATCTTTAATGATTATTGATTAGTGTCTAGATGTCTCTAGCTTTGCTTTTGAAATAGGCATAATCTTTCTGTAAGCTTCTTTCTTGTTATGTGCATCAAGGTCTCCTCAAAGGCAGCATGTTCTGCGTAGGCCACAGTCCAAAGTTATCCATTATGCTTGTAAAAATAAATAAAATGAAAATCTTTTTTTATGCTTTTAGACAAGTTTGCTGCAACTGTCTAAAATCCCCAATTTTTTATTTGCGTTATAGCATACCTCTGTGGATGGATACGCTGAACCACATGTCCAGTCTATCAAATCAAGTAGCAGACAAAATGTCCCTCGATGCAGAAACTCAATTACATCTGCCAATGAAGAGCATCCTCACATTGGAAATTACCGCTTACTGAAAACAATAGGAAAAGGAAATTTTGCCAAAGTGAAACTGGCAAGGCATGTTCTCACAGGAAGAGAGGTATATGTATATATGTATTTTATATTTTCTTTGACTGTCCTTATACATATTTCTGCTGTTGTTTATAGCTTAGTTTTCAAACTGTAAAAAAACACTTTTCTCATCATAAAGTAAGATGCAAAGAGAATGTTTCAGGATAAGTGAAAATGGTTATCTGATGTGCCTGAGGTTTTTTCCACCCACCCCTTTTGAAAATGTAAACTCTTTGGTGAGGAGATCAAAAAGTTTGTGACAAAGCAAGGTTTGGCTGACCATTTTATTCTGGGGTTGGGAGGTGGTCCATTCATTGCCAAGAGTTTCCAAATGCAAAGGAAAACTCTATCAGTGGAAGCCCATCTGTTTAGTGGAGGGAGTGGTTTTGCACTGGGCAGGATAACATTGTTCTGTCGACAATGCTGGCAGAAATGTAAAACTGGCCCCTTGTAGTACCATCCAACAGCAAAAGTCTTGAACTGCTTCTGTCACATCCTAATAGATGAGAAATTTTACTTAATAGACCATAAAAGTAGATATGTACAGATTGCATGTACCTGTATGCTTTTTTTTTTCCACAGATTTACAATATATTGCTGTTCAAATACTTTTCTGAGTTTAATAATCAATGTTTTTTTTCCCCCTCCCCAAGGTTGCTGTGAAAATAATAGATAAAACCCAACTAAATCCTACTAGTCTGCAAAAGGTAAGAACATACCGTAACATCTGCAGTCCTATGCAGAGTTAACCTATGGTCTTTTATTTCCTTGACAAAAATCTTTGATCTCTTTACCTTTGTAAGCAACAAAGGTATATGTTAACTATGTATGTATGACCTTGGGAGACAGAGTCTTGTCTTAGCTGTAATGTGCATTTGCAATTTGTTTGAGAGCAGTTACTCTGTACAGTTCCTAGCTAAGCAGTGCTTCTTTTCTCTTCCTTCCTCCTCCAGCTTTTCATTGTGCTGCCAGTAAAATTTGTGTCTAATTAGGTACACAAATAATTTATCTGCATTCTAAATTAAGATGCAACCCTGTATAGAAGAGTTTTTCTTGAATTTTTCTTTAATGTAATAATTGCTTTTTATGGAGTTGTAAGGGTGCCAGTTTTTATGGCTTTAATGGTTTTTTCAGCTCTGCTTTTATATTCTTTCAATTTTAATAAAATATTTGCTAAACCCAAGGGCCCTTTAACAATTACTTCTTGTATATAGTACTGAAGAAATGACTGAAGGTAATCTGAGTGTTCTGATTTCTCCATTGCACTTTTAGTGCCTATAGGTAGAAATTCAGAAATCCTTTACAGGCATTGTGGTGTTGAGAAGAGTTTACTAAAGATAGGTCAGTTTGGATCATCTGATTTTACCAAAACTCTGGTGTGTGGTTTTAGTTCTATTATGTGTCATTTGCTCCCCACCAGCAACACACACAATTTGTGCATGCCTATGTTTGTTTTTGGGTGAGGTCCTGAAAAAWTGTATTTTCCTGGGTGTGTAAGTTGCATGTTACCAAAATTTTGGGGTATTTGTTTTGTTTACAAATATTAACCTGCTGCTGTCTATAGCTGTAGAATGAGAGGGGGAGAGAGAATGGGTTTTTTACTGTTCTTTTCTCTCTGGCTGCTGTTGCATTTATCTTATTGTGTGCCTTAGGTTATGGGGAGTTAAGAACAACTTTGATTGCTCTAATTTTTTAACTGTTACTTCCCATGTGCTTTTTTTTTGTTGTTGTTGTTTCAGTATGGGTTCTTGAGTTTTGCTTTTTAATTCAACCTACCGTGAAGAGTCCATGCAAAAGCTCCGTCATTCTTAACTCCATCTTTGAGTTAAGCAAACCTCTTTGGTAATTATTGACCTAGTGAAGAGGGGCCCATTGAGGCAGTGCTGACGGAGCATACTGCCAAAGTCCTGTGCTGCTCACTTAGCTTGTTCCCTGCCTAGCTTGGGATTTCACAGGGAATGCTAGCTGAATTTGTTTATTAGCAATAAGAGGGTAAAAGATATGCTTTGCTAGTGTTTTTTTTAATTGAGTGACATTTTAATTTCAGACTCCACATGCATCCTTCTGACTCTTTTCTATGCTATTTTACATGGAGATTGACATTGTGCATGCAAATCTGCAAAAATACTTAGTTGTGAAGTCCTGAAATGACAATTTGATACAAATTCATGAGAAGCTGTTGGTGGGGAAGAAAAGTTCAATACATGTCTTTGCCTAAAAAAAAAAAAGTATTTTTGAGGCACTACTTTTAAAGGATATGTTAATGCTTAGTACCTGATTTCTGCTTCTTAAATTGACATGTTCTTTCATTTACATGGCAAAAAATTCCGAACAAATCTTGGTTAATGTGAATTAAATGGACTGCATTTTAGTTCACACCCTATGCTAAACWTTGTTAGGGTATATGAAAAGTACAGTGATTCAGCTTTTGGATTGTAGTATGCAGTATAGTTTAACTGCCTTTGAGCTTGGAGCTTGTGTGTTAGGATGAAGGAAATTAATATTTGTTGCAACTGAAACAAAGATTTAGATAGTCTGTGTTAAAACCATAATGCTTTTCTAATGCTTGCCTTTTTGTTAACCACTCCACAGAAAGACTGAGATATTCAAGATTAGGTTAAACTTGCAAAACAAAATRTGTAAGAAGTCGATAAATTCATGAGGTGTGATGCAGCTCGTGCTTTTTCCTTTTTTATCTTTTTTACTTTCAAACTTCAATAAAATTAAAAATTTTATCTTAATATGTTATATCTCATATTTTTAGCTTCCTCATATTTCTATGGGAACAATATGCTTTGTGGTATTACCGGGATTTTTCACAAAGTTTAAAATTTCTGGAAGGCTAAGCATRCAAAACTTATTTGGGGGATAATTAATAATAAGTAAGTTGCATTTCACACAAAATCCAATAATTGGTTAAGAGCCATTCCAAGCATAAATGGAATATTTTTATAAAGATGCAGTCACATTGCGCAAGKAATATGTTTACTATAACTAGGCCGTAACATAGCTATGTAATTAGACAGTTCCACTGTTTACTTCTTTGTGGATGCAAAGTTGATAGCAAGAGAAATTTCTAGGTTCAGTTAGCAGAAGTTTGTAGCAGAAGTAAGGACTGAAGTTAAATTTGGTGATTTAACCAAGATACCATCCTCCTTCAGTAACTTTTAGAAATCTTTATTCCTTGCAGCTCCTGCTTATTGCAGGAAAATGTGATTAATTGTTGATATAACGTTTTCTRTTATAACATCTTGATTGTAAGTTTTAGAAAAGTAATCTTCTTGTTTTGAAACTTTAAATGTCTGCTTTCAGCTTGCTGTACTTTCTGTAAATGTTGAGTGAAACTGAATTTTGATTCCCTGAAAGCTTTTAGAGTAAGCGTAAGCACTGTTTTTGTGCAGTCACTCAAGCAGCTATCACTTATTAAAGTAAATTAGAGGTAGGAGGATGGTTTGACATTTCAGTGTATACTTAAAATTGCTTTTGTCAGAACTGTGCTTTCTATCTGTTTTTTGATTTCTATATTGCCATTTTTGCATTGTAGAAAACTTACTTCTTTAGAAGTTCTTGTGTTGTTCTAATAAATCTCCAAGTTCCGCAGTCTTCCCCCCCCCCTTCTTTTTTTATCTGAACTTGGATAAATTTAGCTGCCTGGGCAGAAGCAAGCAGCTAGAAAAGTAAACACAAGAAACAGCCTATATTCAGTATTCTGTCTGTTTAATAAGGCTATGGTAACTTCCCTTTTAGTTCAACTGTAGTTTTAAAAGTTTGTGATTCATTATGTGCTTACATAATGTCAGTGTAATGTGAATTTTTATATTATCATTATCAGAGTTGTATTTTGTATTTTTAAAGAAGCAGAAAATACTTCTCAGCCTTCTAGCTTTTTGCATGGAAACTTGTTTAATTTGCACAGAGGGGCTTTGGGARTGGGGAGGTGGATTGTTCCAGGGCTTCTCCTGTACTTAGGACTTAATAGGTTGTCATTTTTCTTCAAGAGGTAATGTTAGGAATAAGAAGCGGTAATAGTAGTATTCTTGTAATAAGAAGAGATACTTTTGTAATGAATGTTTGCAGGGGAATACTGAAGTAAGTTACTGCCATAAAAATGACACTCTCAAATTTTGAACTCATTTGAAACAGTGTAGTTGTGATTGCAATCTACAGAACTCTGAAGCTTGTAAATTCTGCACAGATCAGAAAACTTTTAGGCCTTCAATAATTTCTTGACACTCTTAACTAAATACCACAGATATGTGGTGATCTTGAGTTTTGTGAGTGACCTGGTGCCTTTCCATTCACTATAAAATAAGGGATACCCAGTGCATGTAGGTTTTGCTTTGGTAGCTGCTACTGGTAGAATTAAGTAAAATGAGCTGAGGCATTGTAGTTGTTCATGTACTGTTTTGTAAACAGAAATATTTGAACACATAGTTCAGTCACTGAAGGTGTCAAGTTGGGTCTGTAGTTAGCCACCAATATGAAAGCAAGGAAAATCTAATTTGTCCTTAGCTTATATAACTATAATATATAGCATTTTATAAGACTGCTAAAGACAGAGCATTATATGGCATAAACTGTTAACAGATGTAATACAGACAAGTTACTTTGCAATCTTAATTATTTTAATTTAAAAGATATGAATGTTAGGAAAGGACAGAAGTAAGGTGACTTTCTGAATTTTTAATTTGGCCTCCTTGTACATACACTGTGATAGTCTTATGTTCATARTCATATACTTTTTGCTTCAGGATTCTACCTCTTTAAGTAGACAAATCAATGTCAAGTTAAGGATGTTTTATCCAATCTTTTGTTTTCTAGTTGTTAGGTATGTGATCCCCAACTTATTTAGTAGCCCCTGTTTAGAAGACAGAATTGGTTTTTTGGTGGACTTCCTGTCTTGATAGCAACATACTGTACCAGCTTAAGTTTTTGCATTGTTATGATTTTAATTTTTGCCAAATATAAGTATTTGGCATCATATCTTGAATTTGTATCAAAATAGCTATTCTATTTTCTGCATGTCTGTTGTRTTAAATTATTTTCTTATACTGGCTTCATTTAGCAGCATTTCTGGAATAGTGGTCTGTTGCTCTTACGCAAATTGCTAGTGCAGCAGAAGATGCTTTTTTTCCTTAATAGGTTTAAAAAGCAAGTGGCATTTTCAGATTGCCCCTTTCTGAGGGGTCAGTGGGMTGCTGCTTATTTTTAAGTGCATTTAAAGCCTAAAATTTAGGTGCTTTCTGTCATTAAGAAAAGCAGAGCAAAAGCAAATTGTAGAAGATTGGGAACAACTTTGCTATGTTGCCTATTGAAAGCTGTGCTTTTGTGACAACCCTTCTGAATAATGATTTGTGACCTAGAGAAATACTCAAATCCAAGTCTTTCAAAGAAGTAAAAACTCTTGACTGACAGATTTCTAGTTTGATTGCAATTATTTRAAATAGTAAATCTTAAATGCAGATGTCAGTTTGACAGCAAGTAGGAGTGTCAACAACAAGGTGGCATAGGATCTTTTTCTCTATAATCTATGCCCTAAAATACGAAATTTCCAAAAGCAGGGATCACATTTTCAAGTCTCGTTATGAAGTAAGGCTGTTGAGGCTGTAACCCGTTTGCCGTAAGTAGACGCATGTTCAAGAGCATTTTGAACGGCAGCACTTTGTTAAGGATGAAGTGCAGCCTTACAAAGGTATGGCAGGGGAAAAAGCAAAAAGTCAGAATGCACTTTCAGCTTTTGAGAGAGCAGTGAAGTGGTGCTCAAGAAAATCCGGGCATGCCTGAATTCTGAAAGCGCTGTTTCTTATAACAGTAAAATAGACTGCCAAGTAACTCTGTRACTTTACTAATAACAGAAGGAGAGCTGGTCCCTATATTCTGTCCAGATTTATACAAAATTAACAAGCTTGGCTTTGCAGGAAATATAATTATGGTCTTGTTGCTTAAATACATCTCTTACCTGGAACTCCARTATATGCAAAAGTGAGGAGCCTAGTGGCTATTGTTTAGAGAAATCTCCATTTGTAAATACATAGTTATTAACGTAAGTAGTGTTAATGGCCAGAATATCTATATTTTTCTCTTTCCTCTTGCATAAGGTTTATGCTTCACTACTTTAAGAACRTAGAGTTGCAATATATGTTCATTTACCTAACATTTGAATACTCTTAAAGTATCATAGGTTATTCTCTTTCGAGAAAATTGGGAGTTGGAAGAGTAAATGTTGACATTTACTTAATTTGTATRAATGCATATATATGTTATGTGTATATATATATATATCTGTGTGTGTTTGTGTGTGTGTGTGTATATGTATATATTCATTCCCCCCCCCAGGGGAGGGGAATATATATTCCTGAATATACACTAGGAATTCAGAAAACAGGAAAACAGTTTGCTATCCCCTTCCACCTCCCCTTTTTTGAATATCTGTATTCAGATAAAATTTCTTATTCATTCTTCCCACTCAGCATTTGAGAGACCCTTGGMCCACATGGGCCAGGAACTACCCTAGGTTTAGTGTGGATGTGTTTGTGGTCTGCTGTTCCAGTATTGCAGTTCTTTTGTTTACCCTGGGTTGACAGATACCTACCATGCCAAGCAGCTTTAGCAAAGCTTGAGTAGCTGAGCATAGTCACGGAGCGGTGTTGGGGAATACGTATATTGCGTCTTCCCAGTTTGCAAGATGCCTGTATTTGAGTTACTTTCAAAAAAGGTCTGRAAGTATTGATAGTTTCCTCAGTAAGTAAACAACTGCTTGAAAATTCTCAGAAGCAAATAGCAACTGTAAAACACAGACTCTCAGAAGGACATAGATTTTTCCTATAAAGAAGGCACCCCTTCTTCTGTAACTTCCTTGGCTGATAGTCAGTGAAAAGGAGAGGAGATTTTTAGGGAGTACAAGTATTTACTCTTTTAATCCTTCTTTCAGAACAAGTCACCCAGTCAGTAGGTATCTATAGGTATTCTAAGACTTCAATTTCATATTTTGAATAATATGTATCTTTAATTTTATGAAAGATAAAACTGTTATTTAATACTACCTCTTGTAAACAAATGCTAAGTATTTCTAACCAGTCTGTTACAAGAATGCTTATAACACAGTGAAAGTTTTGTGTGATAGTTCTAGTGATACTGTTGTTGCTGAAAGACTTTCTTTTGAGCTATTCAGTAGCTTTCAGTTCAGGGCTAGTTGTTAAAATTGCTTTTTCTGTCCTAAGTATCTTATACTATAACTGACCAGAAAATGTGAGTAGATACAGGTAGCTGGAGCAACACAAAGAGAAAAATGCCAAGTTGTAGGTCAGTGAAAAGCAGTGATTTTGTTTCAACACCAGCTTACCTTTCCTGGTTATTTTGCAGTCATCAGAGAGTGTTTTGAGGTGGTTTTATCAATGATGTCTGCTAAGTGTGAAGGAGAACATCAGAAACTGCTCACAGAAGTTGGGAAAATTATTTCCATTGCACACACTTATTCTGTGCGGGCGAGAGCTAGGACAATCCTGCAAATGAGTAAGAGATGCTAGAGTGGAGGATAGCAAAATATTCTGAGGATATTTGAAGATAAACAACTTATTAYCTTTGAATGAAATAGGGGAGTCATTGGTGAATACAAAGAGAGGACTGGCATGATCAAAGTACAAGGTTTGGGGGAAAGGTCTATATGGTAGCATTCTGCTATATGCAGAAACAGAACAGAATTCCCTGAAGCAAAGAAAAAGGCAGTAACTCAAAGATATTCATTTGCCTTGTTCCTAGGTTTATGTATGGAATTCTTATGGGCAAGAAATTATTTTTGTTTTTTTTTTTTTAATTTATTTATTTTTTTGTTTTATTTTTCATTCTACTGATTTGTCTCTTACCTTACTCTGACCCATTTGTGGGGAGGCAGATGCTATCCTATCTGTGGACGGCAGTAGACAGTTTCCACTCAGCTTGTGCTTGGTGTGGCTTGTGTGGATAAGTGTCACCTAAGRCAATTTCTTCTGCTTAAGCCTTATCCGTTTTTTTTTTGCTCTAAGCACGAGCGCACAGATTTTGACCTGCGCAAGAAGTGCCGAAGGGGGGGGGAGGGGAGGATGCACGAACAGAGCCCTACAGCTACCCCCACCCCAGGAAAAATTCCCCCAAGTCCACYTTGTGAGTTCACTCAGTTCATTTAGAATTTACCTTAGAACAGCTCCTTTCTTTTAAAAAGTTGACRTTGTTACCTTCCTCTTGATGCACACAGTGATTGCTAGAACCATGCAGCTGCCCTTGTATGATGATAATGATTCAGTATTCTGAAAAAGATCTACTCAGCAGAAGAAATATAATACATGATGTAGTAAAAATATATATATATATATATTGGCCTTCACATAGAAAAAACCTAGACCCATATTTTGCCTCTCGGTAGTGTCTGAGTAGTGCTATTCAGAGATGTGAAATGTAATTGTTTAATTCATGTAGTGAAGTATCTGTATCAGGCTAAAGGTTGGTAACAGTCTGTCTTAAAGAAAATGGAGTTTTTTGTCTGCTTCCTAGCAAACCTTCTTCTTTTTTGAAGGAAAATAATTTGAAATTATGTGCAACAAATTTCTTGTCACTGTGAAATCAATTTGAATCTTAAATCAGTTAGTAAAATTCTAAATCCTGTGAGAATACTGAATAATGTACATAATTTATTTGAAATTATGACATGCTTCAAATTACATGTAAAATTGTATTTCTTAATGATCTCTTTTTTTAGATTTGAAATGCCTTTATTTATAGAAGTCTAATATTTGAAACTTGCTTCTGAAGAGATATGCTCATTACAATAATTTTTATATCAATATTAATACTGTTAAGTTCTGAGACATCTTTCTGATCATCTGGTTTGAATTAGTTTTGCACACATCTGCCTAGAAACTGTTCTGAGGATATTGTACTGTACAATACATTGATTTCCATTTGTATAACTTCTGACTAATTGATAATCATTTACCTGACAAACTTTCTTGTGCAACAAAATACAGTACTTGAAACAAAGAATGGTCTGATGGGAAAATTTCCTTGGCATAACTAACTTGATGAGCGAACAAGTGTATTTGCTAACATTAATTCTAGTACATAGTATTATGTGCCCATATATTACATTTTGAACCCATGGAAATTATATCATGTAGCTTTTCCAGATAAATCTTTTTGTAGCCTCTTTTTTCTTCTGAAATTSGTTTAATGGTAATATAAAGGCAAGCAGACAGTAACTAGCTTGAAATGCTTAAATATTGTAAATATTGACCTACAAGAATATTGCTTACTCAAAAGCTGAATTTCAAAAATATGCCATTCTCTRGTCTTATTGGTAGAATAACTGCAGAATTTTAGACATATGTTGTGACTAAATGATACAAATTGAATGAAAATCAGTGTTATCTAAGCAAAATAATTTTAGTCTCTAACTTGTAGCCTCAGCCATGCAAAATATTAACAGAAGTGGTATTCTTAGAGGAGGTGTTAAGTCTAGAGCTTGCATCTTTTTACCATTTTACAAAGGCTGCGTCTGAACAAATGGGACTCATTTTGAAAGTGGAGAGCACTGCTGACCTTGTCCTTTTGAGRCATCAGACAGAAGCCAAACAGCGATGATGCACTTCTGCATTAAGCAAGATTTCTCTATAAGAAGAAATGTCGGTCTAACATGTTGCTTCCAAAATGGCTAAACGTAATGAAGCCAAAGAGCTTTTCTTCTTGGATTTCAGCACCCTACTTCAAGTCCAGCTGAAATATGGGGCTGAAGTGTGTCCAGCATACTGAATAGATTTGAAAGTGGGGATATGTTTTTCACTGAATTAAAAAAAATCTACAAACTTATCAGTATTGCCAGCATCAAGTATAGACTAACAGAACTATATAGTCACATTAGATTCCTTTTGTTTGCCTCCTCCCCCTTTGAGCTTTCGGGTTAGTCTTACTTCACTTATTTATTTGATAAAACTATGAATGTTAGAAATGTAAAGATCTTTTCTAATGCTATATCTTGTTTCTGCTTTTCTTTTAAAAACAACAAAAAAGCATTGTGTGAAAAGTGTATATTTTGGGCTATGATTTTGTCCAATGTCAAATTCCTTTAAATTATGGGACTTCAGGATCATAAGACAAATTTTCATCAATGATAAAACTGCAGACCTTTTCTGTGGGGAGGGATGGAGGAAGAAATGTCATTTATGACCCAGTGTAAGTTTTGTTAGTTCGGAGAAATGCGAACTGAGCTACCAATCTCTATGGGGTGTTAGGATTTCTAGCATCAAATTCTATTTTAAAATTGGTGTATTATATTCCCCCCCCCGCTCAGATTCTAAACCTTGTACCTACAGTTCTGTACGTATTCAGAATAGTTAACCGAGGTTGCCAGTGGCCAAAAACGTTATAGAGAAGAAATAACAGTAGTTCATGTGAATACTCTACTGGCTTTGGTCAGCAGAGACTCTTAAAAGTTGTTATTGCACAAAGCATTCTAAGACTTATCTGTATCTGTTTATACAACCCTTTTAAAATKAGTGTATTTTTGGTAGGTAGCTGATAGTAACTTATGGTCTTAGCTGGTATCAGTTGTTATATATAGGATGTGGATTAAATTTTCTGGAGTTCAGGGCATTATATTTATCTACCTATCGACATATGTTATATTATGTTAATACTTGAGTGGCTTAGGCTGTTCCTTTTCCCCTTACAAAACTGTGCATCTTAAGCAACTTCTCAGTAAACACACTTCTAAAAATTGTCTTGCTTCCTTAACAGTTGTTTCGAGAAGTACGAATAATGAAGATACTGAATCATCCCAATATTGGTAGGAATCTTACATTTCTGCAAACTCTTTTTTTTTCCTTTAACTGTTTATACTGTACTCTTTTGGCTTTATTTTGAATGTACATTGCAGCTATGTTTTTGTTAAACATTTCTGAGATAATGAAACAGTAAGCATTCAGTAAATGCTTTATTTTTACTATCTYGAGTACCTTGTGAACCCTACTTGCAAGCAAGAATTTTGCTCTGAGGGGATAACTTAYTCAGTCAAGGAGAGCAGCAACGCTAGGTAAAAGGTGCTGAGCACTGTGTGGTCACCTGAGTACTTGATTACCGCTTTTCACATTTAAAATTACTCTCAGTGACCGAAAATCATTAGTTTCTTAGGCACGGCTAGCACAACTCCATTAGTTCGGTCTAGGATAGACTCCTGCAAACTGCTATTTCCGGAAAATTAGAATTACAAAGTATGTAATTTTCCCTTTCTGCTTTAGTTCTTTCCCCTACCCCACAGCTTCAGGGCCCTACTTTGTGATGACAATTCTTCTGGCTGAGGAGGGCTGGACAGTCTTGTTCCAGAGACAGTTAATGTTCCTGAATCGGCCAGAGGGCTTGTTGCATACAAGGTATGGACAAGGCATACAAGTTGTTACATGCTAGGCACTCCCATTTTGTCCCTTAAATTGTTTGTTGCTTTTTTCCGGCATTCTTAGCTTCTGCTATTCTTGTTTTTGGGGGGTGTTTTAAATGAGTGGCAACTGTTGTAATCCGAGGAAAATCTTTCAGTCTCTAACAGTTATGGTATCTACTCGTTTTATAGTTGGTCAATATCTCAAATTTCTAACTTGRAACAGTGTACTTAGAGAAACTGAGAAGGCCTGTATGATCTTAAGGAAGTCTGTGTCAAATTAAACACTAATTTCAGCATGAACTTGTTTGTGCATAAACTCTGAGAAAACTGTAAATTAATATGCTTTATTATCAACTGTGATTTAGAAATTAATTTGCTTCCCCCCTCCCCCCAAAAGAATTCTAACCTAAAGGATATCAAGTTTTCTTATGGTTTAGTGTCATCGCTGGCAATAAATTACACTCACTTCATGAATAAGGCTTTTTTGTTTGTGCTATGCTTTTGCTGCCTGCTGCAATCTTTTTCTTGTTCACTTTTCTTGCAGTAAAATTATTTGAAGTTATTGAAACTGAAAAGACATTGTATTTGGTAATGGAATATGCCAGTGGGGGTAAGTGGATTCTTAATTCTGCTTTAAGGATAAGCTGAAGTAGGGAAAGCGTTGTTGGTTGCATGTCTAGGAATGATTGAAAAATCTGATGATTTTATAGTTAATGGACCACTCCAATTTGACCTTTACAAGGGTCCTAAACAGAATTCCCTGGACAGACTTTTCTCGTACATAACGTAACCCATTAGGTTTGTGCTTAAGACTAGCTGTCATTATGAAGCTTGTAGCTGAAGTATCAGGAGATAATCTGGTGCCAATTCTGGCAAAAACTCAACTCTGTGTGCCTGCTGTGTTTAGGCAAATGCTGCCCCCTCTATCTGTCTTAAATGTGTGTGTCAAAGTACTTCAAGGGAGGCAGATCTATGGCGTAGGAATAAGGAATTTGGGAAAGGTGGTCAGCAGAATCATAAAGAAGCATGACTGATAATGGGAGCTTCCTTGAGAAGCTGCTCRTTGTCTGGATGGGAAATGTCTGAGCATATGAAGGGAGCTTGAGCAACCAGGTGGGAAGGGCTGTTGGGTAGTGCAAAGATGAGGATCTGAAAGGCATTGGAGCAGCTTCATTTAAAAAAAAAATGCATATATTGTTAAATGAAACTGATAGAGATACCCCAAATGTGTAGGAAGATGCCCGTTCCRCAGTGTATCTTACATGCAACATAAATGTTTCTCATGATCACAGTTTATTCTTTTTTTTTTCCCTTCCCCTGTCTTAGTGTTTTTAAAATAAGTTTATAAAGGACCATCGGAGAAGAGTTAGAATGAAGGGCTCCATTTTTGTATTTCATGACTAGTTAAGTGTCTAAAAAAATTAAAAGAAATGCAAGCAGTAAAAAGGCATTTTTCCTGGCTGCTTCCATTTCTCTCCTCTTTGAAAACAGGAAGGCTTGTTTTCAAGTAATGCTTGCTTGTACTTGATAGTCAGAAATTAAACCTGGACTATAGGACTGATGCTTTATCATTTATCTGGTACAGGAGAGGTGTTTGACTATCTAGTTGCACATGGAAGAATGAAAGAGAAAGAGGCTCGTGCAAAATTCAGGCAGGTATGAAATTAACTCTTTCTTTTGTTTCTGTTTATGACTTTTCTCATAGACTTGAGTGTGCATGCACTTCTGCTTCGTCAAAACAATGAAAGTTTTTTTAATGTTTATGTCTATGTAATGAGAACTTTCTCATCTTAACCTCTTTCTTATTCCTGCTTCTAACTTGCTGTTTGTGACTTGTATTTTGTTACACATATGTAAAAGGTATTTATGAAAATGTTAAGTGTAATGAATTAATCTGTTAGGGATAAGGTGTGCTAATAATATTTCAGAGAACAAAATTTGAAATGGCACATTTGGACATTTTTTGTTTTTGCAAAAACAAAAAACTTCTTGATTCCTTTTAGTGATTGCTATTGGGTGATCTGCTTTTAAAATAGACATTTCTCCTATTTTATAAGTATGTTGAACTATGAACTATGTAGCTAATAACTATTTTTGCCTTTATAGTCAACTTTTTAATGAGAAAATAACAGAGCWGATATATCAGTGATGTGTTTTATATATTTATAACTCATTATGGAGATAATGAAATTCTAAAGAACAATGAATTCTTACACATTTAGGGATTTTCCATTTTTAATATTTGAGCTTTAATGAGTCTTTTATACTCTAAAATAATGCTCTCCTGAATCCTGTCAGGAGGAAAAAGTACTAAATGATACGTGCAAACTTATAGTGAGATTCAAGTTAACTATATTATTGGTCAACTTGGTGTTTCAGATTGTATCTGCTGTGCAGTACTGTCACCAGAAATGCATAGTTCATCGTGACCTTAAGGTAGGCTGCTCCTTTTTTTAATTATTATTTTAGTAATTGACAATGTAGGCTCAATTTCATTCTTTWTACTGCTTATCACCATAAACTCTGAATGCCTCAAACATGTAAATGRGGGAAGTATCATTTGCTTGTATTCTATTCTCAAATTTCTGAAGCACAGAAATAATGTGGTTTGCCTGTTGGAACATGGGAGAGACAAGAATAGAACACGTGTTGCTTTCATCCCAGTTTTGGCTCTTAAGAAAAAGAAACGCTCTGCAAAGAATTAYGCCTGCTGACATGCAGATACCTACACACTGAAGTTGCAGAGGTTCAATGATAGCAGTCAGCTCTATTTAATTAAAATATTTTCAATTAAAAAAAATACATAACAAAATATGTAAGACATTCCATTCTTAATGATTCATAAGAAATATGTTGGAGTTCTTAATCCATTTTATCTTATACCATAGTATTTTTATACTTTTAATGTTTAATTCAGACTTTCAGTGCTTAATGCAGGCAGAAAAAAGAAATTGAAGGGAAATAAATTAGACTCTGGGTTTTTTTTGTTTGATATTTTTGCTGCTTTCTAGTAATCTCCTCTCTGTATAAACATACCAAGCCTTGTCACATAGAGTTCTGCAATAGTAGTTGCAGAATAAGTCTTCAGTCTAAAGTTGTTCTTGTGCCAGATACAGACATCATAGACTTAGGCACAAGATCCTTGTCCACTTAAAAGGTGACTTGCACTCTAACTTTGATGTCTGTATAGTTGCAAAAAAAAACCCATTGATTCTTTTTTTTCCTAGTGTATCTAAATGCTTATGAAAAGCTGAGGACAAGTTCTTTTTTATATTTTTCACCAGCATCTTTTGTTTAACTTTCTTGTAACACACTGCAGCATGTCCTCAATCTCTTCATTTTGAATCTTTTCCTTTTARCTATTGATCTGTCAGATTCTGCATGTACATGCAGTGCTGGACAATCCATCCTTTTCTCCTGAGCTTTCCTTGTCCCAAGACCATTTTCATCTGAATTTGGAGGGCTTACTGCATGGCCATTGCTCTTAAAACAGAATGGAAGGAAGGAAAGGGCTGGATCTCATTGAGATCTTGATTAAAAATTTCCTCCCCATCTTGCATGATTTGAAGCCAGTGAATGTTTTGTCAGGCTCCCTGGGGCTTACTGTAGCCCCTGCCAGGCCTTCCAGAAAGGCTGCACCTAGGGACTGTTGGCTCAGCTAGCCAAACCTCTTTTCCCTGGCTGTCTCTGCCCTGTATTTGTTTGTGGGGTAGCATCACTTCATCCTTATTCTGCGCTTGCTTGGTCTATCTAGCTGCATTACTGGCTTCTACTGTGTTACCCCTCTGCATTTACTTGTTATCCTGCATCTGACTTTCTCAGAGCCCATTCTAGCTTGCACCCATCATTCATCTCTCTTGATTGCATGACGTACATACACCTCACTGCATAGCTCACAGGACTATTCAAAATTGCTCTGCAGCACTCGCACAAGTTCTTTTTTACTGTCTGCCRCAAACAAGTTCTCTGCTGCTTATCCCCTTCCTTTCTGCAGGACAGGAAGGCAGGCTCCCGGATGATTCTTTGTTTGCTTTTCTCTCTCCCCCTGCTCTTGGAGGGAATTAGGTTAGACATATTTGAAACATTCGGTGTTAAGTGTARTTATGAGAGCCAGGCACTCCAGCCAATGGAAAATACATTACCCAACGTAAAAAGGACTAAACTTTTGGTTTTGAGGATATGTTCTCACTTCCTTTCTCCTTTTCAAACACGATGTGTCATCTCTGTCTCACTTTAAACTCTTCTCATGGTGCTGGAGGGAGGGAAGATGGAACTATAAAGTTGTATCTGCATTCACATCTGCTCTTCCTTTGTCCATGTTATAAGCCTGACCAATTTGCATTRTCAGCACCTGAAGGTAGAGGTCTAGCACTACTTTGGAGATTTGATAAGCCTTTTTGTTTTCAACAACAGGAAGGGTAAATTTCGTGAAATGCAAGTTATTTCAGAGTCAGCGAGGAAGAAGCATAAGAAAATGTGGAAGTTTGTCCAGGCTATACCAGCAGAAGAAGAGAGAGTGCAAGGCCCATTGCTAGTTAAACTGTTTCTACAGTTCTAAACAATTTGAGTAGAAAGCACCATAATTGATTCCAACATTTTCTTGTACTGTAATGCACATAAACTATTGTATCTTTTGAGTGACAGTTTATGCTTTTGTTTTTGTGAACATCTAACCAACATAAACATAGTTTTGGTTATTTGGTGTACAGAAAAGCTGAGGTTTGTTGTCTTCTTTTTAGTAAGAAACCTAAAAACACGGGGTACTTGAGTAATGGAGTACTGTTGAATTAGGAGGATTATTGTAATTGTAGAGCAGCTGCACTAATAGTAATGTTTTGAGCGCAAGGAAAATGAAGTCTTTGTGCAATAATGTAGAAGGCTGTCAAATCTGGAAAATATCTCTGTGAGATGGTCTGCAGTCATATCRGCTGGAACCAGCTGAGATTACAGGTCATTAACTATCTTGAAAAATATTTTATTTTCCCAATTTTTTTTTTAAGAGAAAAAGCTATATTTTACTCCTAACAAAGGTTTAATTTTGTTTCCCAAGTGTTCTCTTGATATACTGGTCATAAATTGTTTCTGGTTCTGGTCATTGAATGAAAGCAAGATTATTAAAGACCAAAAAAAAAAAAAGCGACATTACCCCTTTTTCCAAATGACCAATGAATTGCATACTTTTCTGATTCTGAAATAAGAGGATTTTTTTTTCTTATTTGACTGGAAGGAAGGTGCAGAGTTGTGTATCTGCTTCAAACAGGTTCAGTTCCGAGTGCAGCATTTGACAAGGCGTGTCCATTTTTGCTGTAAAATTGATGTTTAGCAATTGGGTGAATCTTCCATTCTAGCAAATGAGCAGCCTRAGCCTAGTCAGATGAGTAAACATTGCCCAGTTCTGTCTCACTCATTGCGTAGCATCCTTGGATTTTGGAAAATGCACTTTTTTTTCCCCCAGTAACTTACTAATATTTCTGTAGCCTCACTCTATCTTTGGACCTACCTATGATGTTAAAAATAAAATACTGTTCACTGACTGTGCAGGTTCTTCAATACTTGCATCTGCGTGTACAAGAGATACAGCATTCACATGATGATTGCTGCACAGACATTATTTTTTTTATATTTATATTACACTTTTTTTATGCACAGTGCATTACTGTGCATACTGAGAGAATGTACATTGATGTTATTGCTAAAGCAAACTCTAATGATAAAGGGGAGAGAGTTTTTTTGGCACAGGATGCTAAGATACAGCACATAGCTTGAAGTGCTTCATCTTGTAAGCAGAAGAGATCTACTTTTAAAGTCTTAAATCCCTTTTAACTGCTATTTTAACAAAATCTTAGGTATGTGGGATTAGATTTACACTCATTAACATCAGAAATTGCTGACAGGCATGAGCCTGTCAGAAGATGAACCTGTTATTCTGAGATGTCTAGATACTTGGTCTGAAGCTTAGCTTTCCAAGTCATTTCATATAGGGGAAAAAAAAATGTATAGTTCATTCAGTAGTTAACTTTCAAATCTATTTAGCTGATTTTAACAGTTCTGTTCTCCTGGGTAAATATAGCCAATTTTCAATCTTTGCAAGGGATTCGGAGGGATTAGTTCCTTGTGTTCTGCAAGAAATATACTGATGGTTAACTACTTCAGAAGGAAGAAACATTTTCCATTTGTTGATGCATGATACTCTATTAATATATTAATCTTATTCTGATACATAAATTATCCTTTTGCTCTTTTATTTTTCTCTTAGGCAGAAAACCTTCTACTTGATGCAGATATGAACATTAAAATTGCAGACTTTGGGTTTAGTAATGAATTTACAGTTGGTAATAAACTGGACACGTTTTGTGGAAGCCCGCCTTATGCTGCTCCTGAACTTTTCCAAGGAAAGAAATATGATGGTCCTGAAGTGGATGTGTGGAGTCTTGGGGTCATTCTGTACACGCTAGTGAGCGGATCATTGCCATTTGATGGTCAGAATCTAAAGGTATGGTTAAAATATGAAAGCTTGGCTTTTATTTTCTTTAAATCTTCTATGTCGTTAGTAGATTCACCTTCTACAATTTTATTCTAAAGGAACTGAGGGAGCGAGTACTGAGGGGGAAGTACCGTATTCCGTTCTATATGTCCACAGACTGTGAGAATCTACTTAAGAAGCTACTGGTACTGAATCCAATAAAACGAGGTAGCTTGGAAGTAAGTGCTTTCCTCTTAAAACAGTTTTTTCAGATTAAGAATGAAGCAAATACAATGACTGCTTAAAATTTGTTTATTTTTCATGATACGTACTTTATTTCTGTCTTGGGGGCCCAAGTCTTAGGAAGAAACAAGGAAACATCACAGAAACAGTGCAGTTTCAATATAGAAGGTTTTACAAATGAAAGACTAACCTTAATTTCAGCTGACTGAAGTCCGTCATTTAAGAGCATTTCAGAGTGCAAACAGCTCACGCTTGTTTTCATCGGATATTGGAGCTAATTCAAACGTGGAAGGCAGAACAAGACTGTAAATATCTTGGGCTTGGAATCTTTTTGAAAACAAAGGCAGTGGCAGGCAGCACTGTAAACACTTTTGACATAACTTGYAATTTCCTACATGACTTCTTAAAAGAAGTAGATAGAAGAGGAATGATTTTTAACTGTGATAGGAAACTTTTTTTTTTTTTTTTTTTTTTCCTCACCACAACACAGATAAATACTAAGAGCTCTTTCAATGAGGATAAGTTAATAACATTAGCTATTTTTTTAGTCTTCTCTTTCTCCTTTCTGGCAATGTTTTTCCTGAATAGACAGAGGWTTAACACATATAATGACTTTTACTGTGTCCATTAGCTAAAATCTACTTTAAAGATTTATAGTGAGTTCTGGTTTTGTTAGTAAGTCAGGTTGTCTTTTTCAGGGGTGTAGAGTATTTCAGAGAGTCTGTGTGCATTGTTTGTAAGATGTCTGAAATGTTCAGTGTTTTTAAAGAGTTTTGTTTAAGTTTGCTGTATTGGTGTGTACTTACTAGAAAGCTCTGGAGCTGATGTTTAACATGAATTTTTGGTGCAAAATTCATTCTAAATGTGTCTATTCTAAATGTGTCTATTCTGTTTTTGTGATTCTTTTAACAAAGAGTGACTTTTAAAATAAAGCCTACTTACCATTAGAAATAAAAGTATAGCAGATTATAAATAGAATGGTTTTGGAGATAATACATGCATGAATTAATCACCAGTGACCTTTGTTTCATCTTTCTGTGCATACTTGTGCAGCAAGTGGATGGTGTTCCAGGGAATAAATCCCATTTAAGCAGCTTTTCACTTGAGGAATGACTTATGCTTCCTGGCCTGGTTGCTACCTGTGCAAGAAAGTCAGCACTTGCTGAGCTCCATCTGTATGCAATTTCTTTCAAGTTGATACTGTTTTGTGACTTGGACTTTACCTTGAATAAAATCTGTGCTGAAGAGAGCAGTGGGTGGGGTTTTCTGCTTCTGTTAATATTCCTTAATTATATTTATTGTTGTCCAGAGGAGAGTGATAGTGATAAGAGCTGAGTCATTGCAAGATGGTGAAACTTTTTCTTTCTTTTTTTTCTACAGTGTAATGCTTCAATTTTAGGAAGTAGGGTTTTCCTTTTATCAAACATTTCTCCAGAGTTTCACATTTTCTCCTTGAATCTAATTGCACATTCATTCTATATGTTATAGTCTTACGCAACTCTTAAAATTTTTACTCCTCCCTGGGGAGGTGTTTGATAGCAGCCTACCTGGAGATCCATAGTTGTCAGGCTGTATGGAGGAGAGCAAATAAATGTTATGTAGGATGGGGGTCTAGGCAGTTTTGAGGATAATGGGCATAGGTCTGTGCTCTAATCTGAGGGAGAGAGATGTAACAAATTTTTTCAAAGGGATGTTCCTGAAATCATATGTTGGTTGAAGTGGAAAGCTACGGAGAGTAGAAAGTGTGGGGTTTTTTGTTTTGTTTTGTTTTTTTAAAAAAAAGACTTTCTTCTGCCTGAGCACAAATACATACTGRAAATGAAAATATGTATTTATTAGAAGCTTTCTAAAAGTGGAAAGATAACGTTGCCTTAGATAAGGAGGATTTTTGCTTGTGCTTTGTCKTTTAATTATTTGCTCAGTCCCAGCCGTACACCCGCTCACAGTTCCCATGCATGTTTTTCCCAGATCATCCAATAAGATGTTTGCCAGTGACGTTAGCATCAAAGCTGAGCCTGACACAGTGTCAGCAGTGTATGCGTTAGGCTTAGCCAGTCTGCTGGTAAGAATCGGGTACATTTATTGTAATACTGATTCGCATTGACTTTTTTGTAGTTGCAGCAGAGAGAAAACATTTTAGAAGCAAGCTAGTGTTATAAAACAGTAAATCATCACAGGAAGAGATTGGAAAAAGCACAGTAACTCTCTTCCCTGACAAAGTTTTGAGCAATTTTTCCCCTCGCCTCAGTTCTTTGAAAAGCAACGCTATGTGAAATTCCAGCAGAGCGGAYTTATGCTTGCAAAGAATAGTGAAGCCAGTTTTTTTGAGGAAAAACAAGTCTTGAGCCAGTGCAAATTTTTATTAGATAGCTTTCCTGAAGATTGTGAGAAATTTCACCAATGATACCTAGTTGGTTGTAATACAGTTTGGGTCCATAGTCCAATCTTTAAATATGCTGGCCAAGGCTGTTGTTCTGTAATCGCTTGACCAAAAACCAAGCTGAATTTACACGGATGTGATACTGATACTGAAACCAGATCGTTTGTGTCATTTCCAAATGTTTCATTTTAAGAGGCTATTTTAAATATTGCACAATAACTCAGTGTGCCTGCAAGGTCATGTATTTGAAAGACAGAAGGTAACAAAAGTTTAGATATTTAACAGATGCAAACCTGGAGTAGCTTCCATTGAACTGTAGACCCACATACTTTAGAAAGACGTGAGAAACAAAACGGGAATTGTTTTTGTTTGTTAAAGAGAATCAAGAAAGGGAAATRGGAATTCAAGCAGGGTGTTTCGTGTCATTTAAAATCCCTGCTCTATCTTCGCTTCAATTAAACTAACAGGATTTTTAAAGCATTGTAATTGCAGGCGCTCTTTCTGGAGTCGTACCATGTTACTAAAAGGCTACAAATAAATAACCAGAGTCTGTTGTCAAGTGAGTTTGCTCTGTGTGCTAGAATTGCAGCGTAACCGTGTGTGTCCACAGCCCTGCCTGCCTCCAGAAAACAGATGCCTTTGAAAAACCAGTTTTGTGATAGAATTTGAATAAGTCTTTCAGTCTTACTGTTAGCAAAATGTTAACCAGCTCAAGTACAGAGTTCTGTATTGTACTTGTAAGGAAACAACTCTTTAGGTCTGTATTTGGCAGCAGGACTGCATACAAAAAATTTGGTTATATCAGTGGAAAATTGAGTCRTTTGGTGTATGTGAGAGAACTTAGTTTGGTGTTTGAGAAGCATATTTGGAGCCTGTGGGAAACTTGGACTTGTTGGCACTTGTCTCAGTCTTCTGTCAGTCTAGTGAGCAATGTTAGCATCTGTCCCTCAAGAGGCATGTATGCCTGTGTGTTGCTGTAGGAGGAAAGCGTTGTGTGTTGTTTTTATTTTTTTTAGCTGTTTTAAAAATAAGTGCATGAGGCAAAGTTGTGGTGGTGGTTTAGGGACTCCACCTGATCAACCTTGCAGGCGTGTGGGAGATCTAGGCTGCAGCAGACAGGAGATTTTCCTAAGATATGAACATGACGTTTTTAAAGTAAACATGCGTGTGTTGGAGCAAGAGAGGTGAAGGTGTTTTCCCCTTCCAGCTGAAACGTGAACGTGTGTGGTTTTTGTGCAAGGAAAAGATCCATAGGGAGAGAGGAAAAAAAAAAAAAAAAGACTAGTTGGGGTTACAGGCACACTTCTGAAATAGTTCTTTAGTTTCTAAACATTCATGGAGTTATTATTTGAAGGAATTATTTATTTTATTTGAATTTATTTTGTTAGAATTTTCATTGTGGTAGCATTTAGGGATCTTAATCAAGATTAGGTTAGGAGTGTGTCAAACACTCGACAGGACTGAGAGGCCAGGGGCAGRGCATAAAATGAAAGAGTTGTTTGTGAGAAGTGCTGTTTTTTCTTTCAGTAGTTTTACTGATATTTTCAACTGGTTGCTTGTAAATGGATAGTAGAGAGAATTAATTAATGGAAATTTAAAAATATATGAAAGATAAAGGGARGACCTAGAAGATGATGAGGGGAGAAGGAGAGAGGGAAGGAACAACTTTCATATTAATAAGAATATTAAGTTGTTTTACGTCTCAGACCACCCAGCACAAATATAATCAGGTAGAAAAATGGCATATTGAACTAAGACTCATTTGTTTTCTTAGCAAATTATGAAGGATCGGTGGATGAATGTTGGCCATGAAGAAGAAGAATTAAAGCCATATACTGAGCCTGAACCAGATTTTAATGACACCAAAAGAATAGGTAAGACAAGAGTGTTGCATTTGATGTACATAGCCAATTCTATCTTGCAAGTCAAACTCATTTTTTTTATAGAAACCAAGACACAAGTAAAATGTTTTCCTTTTATTTAAATGAGAAATTACGTGACAAAGCCYTCATTATAACTGCTCTTGTGACTTCACTGAGCTGATGTGACTATAAGCACAGCAAAGGACAACTAAGGTTGCAGCATTGAGTGGGCAGAAGGAAACATTGTATTATAAGGGTAATAATTTTTTTATCGCCCTGGAACAGAGAGATATACTGTATTGGCCCTGTAGCTATTTATAGTTTGTTTGCAAGTGTTTTATTTGTTTATTGAATTACATGTAATAGATACTGAGAGTGTTCAAGAGGATAACAGTGAAAACAGGGAGTTGTTGTTTGGTTTTGCACAGCAAAGATGATGCTAATTAATTTGAATTCCAATTGCCTTTTACATTTTAAATCTTTTTGTTTTCAGTGTTCTTAAATTGTCAGTAAATCCTAAATACTTATTCTATTAATGTTTAACTCTTTAGACATAATGGTCACGATGGGATTTTCAAGAGAGGAAATCCATGAATCTTTAGTAAACCAGAAGTATGATGAGGTTATGGCTACCTACCTGCTTCTAGGTAGAAAACCACCTGAAGTAAGTGCTACCTAATTTACATCTGCTGACCTGACTGAGTTGAATGTCCTGAATATTTTTTTAATGAACTCTTGTAAAATTAAAATGTATAATTTAGAATTGATAATTTAGTTATGTCTTTCCTTTTTTAAACATATATATATACACACACACACACACACACACACATATATATATATATATATAATTAGTTCCCATAGGAAGGAATAGATTAGATATACTGTCTTAACATTTGCTGACAAATATGTTGAACTGCTTATTAAAAGAAAGCTAGCTCTTAATCTAAAATGATGTGACTTCTGAGTTCTGGGTCTTCTTTCTGTCATGAGTCATGTATGTTTACAGTTAAAATCTGAAATAGTTAAAAACTTGACAAGGGCAGTTATTTTTCCAAATACTAAGCTGTGACATCCTTTTCTTGCTTTCTCATTCATGAACTCATCCTTTCTCATCAATATACTATAGTACATTTTGTTATATATTAAATAATTGTATCATAGTCATTAGTAAATTCATGATAGAAGGTCTTTCAACTGTTTTGGAACTAGCGGGATCTGCAGATCTTTTAAAGCTATGAGGATTTTCAAGAAATCAAGCCAAGACTGCCTTTTTGAAGGAGTTTTGTTTTCCTACTGCTTCATGGGCCTTTCTTCATTTCTAACATAGTGTAGTTCTGATATGAGCATCCTTCAGTGTATTTTCCCACAACATCTCTGAACTAGAATTCCCATGTGATTGCACAGTGTGGAAGGAATCTGTCTGAAATGATTTTTGACTCAGACTACTTGGAAGAGGAAGTTTGGCTTTTACACTACTTCTGCTTACAATGTCTACCTCTTATCCTGTAACTGTAAAACCAGTGGCTGAGTTGCATATCTTCAGAAATTATATTGAAGGTTGTAAAGAATCCTTGAATTGTTAGTACTTGCTTTTCTATCTTCTCTGACTTGTGTTCCAGGTTAGGCATTTTTAAATTGTTCTGATGCTAGAAGTGTTCTTTAGGCTTAAAAAAAATACAAGTGGGAGAAAGACCTGTTCTTTGGTTTGAATTTTGAAATAACCGTGTTTGTTATTGTCAAGATTCCTCCAACTTTATTTTGAGTGCTCATTAACTTTTTCTCTTAGCTTCAGGTGTGTATTTTTAAAGCCTATGCAGATGTGRTTTGAGAACATGATTGTGGGGCTATTTGTTTTACAGTCCAACACAGGCAATAATAAAGTGAAAAGGGTCAGCTTGAAGAAAATTGAACTCTTGAGTATAATTTTAAATTTAAAAAAAATGCTTTTGATTGGAGTTTTTTACTATATTATGCCATAAAACTACCAGTAATGTTAAATTTTGTTTAGRCTTTCAAAAATGTTTTCCTTACAGTTTGAAGGAAGTGAGTCCTTGTCCAGCAGCAACCTGAGTCAAAGATCTCGTCCTAGCAGTGACCTCAACAACAGTTCTGTGCAGTCTCCAGCTCACTTGAAGGTCCAGCGGAGTATATCAACTAATCAGAAACAACGACGGTTCAGTGATCATGGTGGGGATGACATTCCAGCAAGTAAAGTAACATAGACAATTCAAGTCTGAATGTGCAGTGTTTTGTGAACCTGGCCAATCCACTGCTTTGTGCGTTTGTTGTGTATCTCATCATGCTCTGCTGTGATGCTTTTATATCTGTATGAATGCTTCTATGGTAAATAAGAGGCAATTTAATATGTGATATTAGGTTTTTTGGACTTGTTATGTGGTTGACTAGCTGAATAATAGCTTTAGGATGTTCCCTGCTTAGGAGGTAATGGTAAAATCTTGGTCTGAATAAACTCAAAGGCTGCAAAGCATTGTGTTTATAAGTGCTTTTAGAGTTGGGGCCAAATGGTTGATTTCCTGAAGACAAGAGTTTTGCYGAGTGTTCAGGAAGCATTTGCGGGTGAAAGTGACTACATCAAAAAGAGTACATACTTTAAAAAAATAAAAATCTCAAAAACCTCTATCATTTTATTAGAGATTTTTAAAATTTTGACCCCTCTCTCTGTCT
>NW_028185339.1:958585-975356 GCF_003343005.1 Rhea americana | reverse complement strand
AGAAGTAACCAGTGCTGTGGGGAGCACATCATTAGCTGATAAACTTTTACTTTTTATTTCAAGGGAGCACAGACTTCTTCTAWTAGATGATTTACCCCAAAGCATTTTGAAAAAGATGAGAGGGAAGAACTGTATTTTTCCAAGTGCTAACACACTTTAAACACAGTAATTTTAGTTTTTTAGGGAGAAAAAGTCTTTTCTGGTATATTGAAGAGAATTTTAGGCAAAAAGTACTAAAACAAAGAAAAAATTCAGAAAAATTTCCTCTAATCTTACTTAGAGTATTTTKACTAAGGAAAACACAGTGGTTATGTTTAGGTAGTATTAATACTGTTTTTATTTGACAGTTGGTCCGTCAATTCCTCCTGCTGTGTCATACACAAAAAGGGCTCAGGCAAATAGTGTGGAAAGTGAACAGAAAGAGGACTGGGACAAAGATGTATCACGCAAACTTAGCAGCACTACAGTGGGATCCAAAGGAGAGATGACTGCAAGTCCACTTGTGGGTCCAGAAAGAAAGAAGTCAACTACAGTTCCAAGTGTGAGTGTGTGTGTGTGTGTGTATGTGTTTGGTTTGTTATATTTATTTTTCTATATTTAAACAAAATCTACTATAGACATAATGATTACTGAATAAGCCACTAAGGCYATTTCTGGTAACTTTTACTGGCAGACAGAAATAGACYACAGCGAATGTATTTTAAAATACATCTTTCCCTTCCGCCCAACCTTACTTTTTCTAACACTAACCTAACTGAAAGCACAAGAATATCTACTCTCAGGAAAACTGAAGATCTTTTGGGRCAAATGGTGGATATTTAGAGAAGGAACACAAGAACAGTGTCAATATTGAGTGCTCTTTCCCTGGTTTGYCAATGCTTRTGTATCTGGAAGAAAACCAGGGAACTTCCTGAATCAAAGATTTCATCTGAATGACCCTTTGTAATATCTCTTATGAACTTATTCTCTATGAATTTGTCAGTTTAGCTTTTTGAAAYCACTTGTATTTTGGGCTTCCATGACAAGCTGCAGAATTCACAGAATAGCCACAAGTCATGCTAGTGGTGGTGGCATAACCCAATTTTTGTCTTTAAATTTACTGCCTGGTGATGATGTGAGTTACAACGTGGTCCTTGTATTAGGAAATGATTAATTTGCAAATTCTTCCATTACCACATAACTCATAGTTTTGTAATCCTGTCGTATTACTATCTCAAACACTTTTTTTTTCCAAGTAGAAGAGTCTGTCTCTTCTCATGTAAAAGTCTTCTACTTTGTATTTTGGAGGTTCAYGTGTAGTAGTATCAGTGTTCAGCAYACACAATGGAAAAATACTGTGTGCTATTTGAGTAGAAATGTATACCATATAGGAGCATGAGTTCATGTGGGGAAAAATGATTTGTAATATGCATGAATCATAATTTAGACTAAGATGCAAGTATACTTTTTCCTATTTAAGAGATAAGCTGCATTAAATACAAAGATACCTGCCATCTTTTACTGCAGTAAGCAGAGAACAGGAATTTTCACTGTCCTTTGAGATTCTGAATACTAATTCGCATCTTGGATTCTGAGATGACAATGCACATCTCTACTAGAATTCTCTATTAAAAAAAATACACTGAAGTTTATCTGACTCTTAAGATTCTGCAGACTGTATCTGCAGTACATCCAGAGATGCTCTAAACATTTTTTCACATTTCTTTAAAATGTTTTTTCCCACAAAGGAACTTGAAAATTATGGCAGTGTGGCTTGCATGCAGAGGCGTAGTCTTCTAAGATGAGATTTCATATCTAAGCTTTCCCAGAAGTATATTGCCCCAAAGCTGATTACAGTGATATATGTTATAAGCTGATGATATGTTGAAAGCATTTCTCTGCTTTGTGAGAACTAATTAAATAGAGCATCTTTACCCTGAAGAGTGAGAAATTGATTTACTTTGCTAATAGCGACTTCAATGTTTGTACTTTGCAGATCTGTTACTATTTTAGGGATTTCGTGAAAGGTTTTGTGATGAGCAAAATTAAGGTGTATTGGCATCTGATATTGCTACTGTAGTTACAATTGAGCAACTTACACAAAAAACATGAATTTGTTTTTCCTTAAAACGTGTTTAAAATTAAATTAGCCAGAAGTTAATGCAGAGAATTTAAAAATACTTTTGTGTGACCAAGGGTAGCATGGTTTTAGGGAAGGTAAGATATATTTTAAAATATTACTTGCCTTCGATCACATATTAGCCTAACTTACAAGAGCTTAATTTGAAAAACAGTATTGACTGTAGTTGGTTAAACTTCCTTATAAATGGTATTTTGAAACAGGYTATTCACTAATCTGTACAAATTTCCATTCTGATATGGAGAAACACTAAAGCAAAAAAGCTRTTGATAAGGGAAACAAAGGGGGAGAGTTACACCTCAAGTAACATAGCTTCAGTAAAATGCTATGTTCCTTCAAAGAAAGTGCCAATTTATTTTTAAAACAAAGCTATTTCTTTATGGTAAAAACATCTATCTATWCATTAGACTAAGCTTTGGAATTAACTACGCTATAGATTTATTTTTTTGTTGTTGTTYTTATTTATCAGKGTGGTGCTATAAAAAAGCATGTATTCAAAGCACTATTAATAGAATAATCAGAATCTRCATTTTTAGACCTTCCTAGGATGAAGGGGAATTGTGGCAATTATGTTTTTCTTAGCACTAACTAGAGTCATGGATGCATGGTCTGCTGGCCCTGTATGGCCTGTACAGCTGCTTCTGATCTTCTCATTTAAGATGTAAAGTCAMCTAACAGAATCTGTTCTTACAAAGAGAATAGTTTCTGTGCACATTCTGTACTGAATTACTTCTAGGAGAGGGTTTTTTTTTTAATGTATGTTTTTAAGGACAACAAAACTTGTCTAGATGCACTTGCTATTATAAAATTAGTACTGTACGTAATATGAGGGGAAAAAAATTAACAGCAAGTATTCAGTATGCCCTATTATAAACTAGGTACTGCAGAGTAGGTGAAAAATCATGGAATTTTTACACWTACATGCCTTCTTCTTTCTCTGGTAATGGTTTAAAAGCAGTATCTAGTTCACRTTCTTTTGTACATACGTAAAACATGATTAAACTACTTTTCTTTGTTTTTTCCCTAAACTRCTTTATAAATACGTAGTAAATCTTGCAAAATTAATGATGCTCTACAGTACTTGAATTTAGCGTGTTTAAAAGTTTTTGCCAAYATGCCTGGTTATTTTGAAAACCTCTCCCACCACAAATTCAATAAGTACTATATTAGAATTGTACTTCACATACTGAAAGTAGGAGGAAGCAATTGGTGCTTGGCAGGGGGGAGGAGGAGAATGTTGGATGCGTTTTATGAGATGTATGCAAAATTTAAGTAAGTAACAAAAAGAAGGTACCGTCAGTGTTCGTTGCTAGAAACATATTTGCTATGACTTGTTATAAATTCTTATGGTAGAACTCTYCTCAATTGTGCATTGTAATTTCTGGCTTGACTAACACAGATTGATAGATCTTTTCATTTTATTTTTGTAAGCCCTCTCGACAGGGGGCAGCAAACTGTAAGGCTGGAGCTCTAGTTACCAACTTAATCTGCACAAGCAAGCATTTAAATTAGYTCAGCATATATGATTTTTGGGATTCCGTGGGGTATTTAGCTCCTGTGACTCTTGATTTCAGACTCAAATAATTCAGTAACGCTATATATAAAGAATTGGATGATAATACTTAATAAAGCAAAGTCAGCAAAATGATGCTTCTCTACATTTTCTTTTCGTGCACTCCCAATGGTATAGTAAAGAGATGCTGAAGGAAGTGTTGAAAAGGAATAGCTGATGATATAATTGATTTGCGTCAGTAGATATAACCTAGTACATTTGAAGACACTAAGAATGTGCTTAAATTGCTGAAATTGTGTTTTGATTTGCTTCTGATATTTGCATTTTCGGTACAACTTTATATACAAGTAGAAGACTTCATTTCATACATCGTTTAATTTAGTCTTAATTTTCTTCTAGAGCAATGTGTTTGCTGGTACTGGGATGACAAGAAGGAACACTTACGTTTGTGAGCGGTCTTCAGATCGCTATTCTGCAATACAGAATGGGAAGGACAGCAGGTATTCTTAAATTTTCTCACTAGTCTAAGAAAAGAGGAATACCAGGAGGTGGRTTATGCAATTAATATGAAACATGATGTGAAGCATATAAGATGAAAACATGCAGTCAAATGCTACCTTCCACAGAAGCTTCTACATTTGTGATGAAATTTATAACCAGATATGTAGATCTGCCTTTGCCCCTTTGTAGGGAATCGTATTTATTACTAAGGGTTGTCTTCCAACACGGAGAAGATAATTATACTTGCAATTTAAATTGACAAATTAAGTCTGCCATGGAGTACTTCAGGTGGATCACTATTACAGCGTAATATAATTCTTTGTCATTTTCTCTAGTAATTATTAGAAAAACTTAACTTGTAAGGGAAATTGAACCTTTTCTTTATCTTTTTAGCTCAAATACTTCTGTAGTGATTATAACCAAATTGTATGTGTAGGTGGGATGATAAGWACACCTGCTTTGAAATATTTTCTTAAATAGAATAATATTTAATGCTATTGTGTTTAGTTTTTTTTTTTAAACATCCTCTCTGTGCATCTTTGGTGTAGTTATCATCTGTATCCAATTATAAAATAAAACATTAGTTAAAATAACAGGATTTTTTTTAAACAGTAGCCAACCTACTCTGATTTCTAAGTAATTTAAATAATGCTATTAAAGTAAAAAGAACAGAAGTACCTGTCATGAAATAACATAATCAAGTAAACTAGTTCTGTTTTGTTTTCTGAGTTAGTGTTTGAAGTTTTTAATGATATATTTGATTTTGGAGAAAGGAAAAATATAGGGCTGTTGATATATGCTAAGATGATGAGCAATGGAACCTGTGAAGGGAAAGAGGAGACTTTTATATAAATTATGATCTGAAAATAATTTAATAACTATTATTTTAGAGAAATATAGTCAATTATTTAAATTGCTTTAATGAGGTCCATTAATAAGCAGAAAAATAATTTTCAATATTGAATTAATTTCAAATTATCAGGTGATGTTTTCAAAAATATATTTCCAAATTTTTATTTATAATTTAAAATACTTGAGTAACATTTGTTACAAACTATGTATGCTATCTTTCTTTTTAAAAAGGATCATTTTTGTTTAAATTGTGTACTAAAATATATCTTTCTGATTTTGGAAAAGTATTGATAGTTTCCTTTTAATAGATGTAATACCAAAAATACTATAACGAGAATGGATTTTATCTTGAGTTATTTTGTTTTACAGTTTAATTTTTTATAGCATTGAAGAGGTGACCAACTCTTCAATCCCTGTCTGTTTCATCAGTAAAATAAATATACTTGGGGCTTTTCTTTCTTTTTTTGAAAAGAATAATCTTTTGTATTTGGCTTTCCTACAATACATTGTATTGCAGTTCAGTTTGTATCTGGTGTAGTTCTGAAGCTGAAAGCTTTATATCTTTATAACAAACATACAGCTTTGGGACTGTTCCTAATACACTTTTAAAGTAATTTCATTTGTGCTTGTGGAGGCAGAGTTGTAGTTCAGCTCAAGTCTTTCGACTTTGGTTTTAAAAATTCATAACACAGTGGTTTCTGTTCCTTCTTTCATCCCTTCTTTACCCCTCAGACTAATCAGAAATAAAAATCCCGATGGAAATAACTGTATCATGAGGGTGAGTGCAGCAGTGGCTGGGACAGAGGACGGATGGAGAAGGTGAACATTTTGCTGGAAGCAGGGTGGCCCATTTTGGCCGCCTTGGGGAGGCAGCCCAGGCTCTGCTCTTGCGGAGCTGGGGAAGGAGCCTTCCCCGCTTTCCCCGGGGTGCTGCAGTTCACCTTCCATAGGCCGGAGCTTTTGGTGAAGCTGCCTTTCCCTTAATACACTGTCAAAAACTAGAGAGGAAGAGGACAACTTGGTCCTTTAGAAACAAGATCCCTTTCAAATGAAAATGTGTCAGCTGTTCTAAATTTTTTTGAGTTTTAGATGTTGGATTTTTTAACTGAAAACCGGATATTTGCTTCACAAAAAGAAGATCTTTTTAATCAATCTGTTTAAACCTTCTGTGACTTTTTTTAGTTGTATTTTTTTCCCATTGTCAGATAGTCTTTCTTCAGCATTGAGTACTTTTGTAAGATTCAATCCTGGGAGGAATGAAAGAACCTGATTTRACATATGTAGTGATGTGATTTATGGTTTCTGAACAGTAAGAATGAACATGAAATGATTTTCCCACAGTTACGTGTTTCTGACTTCAGCTGAGAGGCAACCTCATCACTCAGCTTTCTGGCTGTTTGTGAAATGAAATCTTCCTGGGGCTGAYGGTGTTTAACAGTATTCTGTATATTCTAAAAGAAAAATGAGTAATTATTTTTCCATTTTGCTTTTGATGCTTACTTTTTTTTTTTTATGCCTTTGGAGGGAGAGGGGGAGTAAATTTTTTAACACCTGCTCTGCACACCTTGTTAGCAATCAGAGTTGCTTCTTGACAGGTATTTTCTACGTTGAGATGAACTTCTGTTAATATGTAGTTAATATTCCATTTAAATATACCATCTTTGTTACATTATGAATTCTAAACTAAAAATAATTGAACTGCTTTTCAATAACAGTAATTTTTTTTGTCTCTATTTTTTGGCATTTAAAAGACCTATGCCTAYGCTAAACAAACTGTAACTGTGTTTAAGAGAAGCTAAGCAACCAACATCCTTGAACAAGATACTAATATGAAAACCCAGAAATCATGCATACTTCTTTAAAACAACTTGTATTTGTTTTTTGTTTGCATGCCAGTCATTCATAATCCTAAGACTCTCGTTCAGGATCTGGAGTTGATTTAAACACTAAAGTGAAACTATTTAATGTTTTACACCAACTCTTCTATTTGTTGAAACAGATACCTTTTAAATTATTTTTTTTTCTCTCCTTCCCCTCTATTTTCCATCGTTTTGGCCCACCTGCCTTGCTGGCATGGTGAAAGCCTGACAGAAATGTCTGCAAGTAGCACGTCCTCGGCGGGCTCCACAGTAGCATCTGCTGTATCAGCACGGCCACGACATCAAAAGTCGATGTCTGCCTCTGGCCATCCAATAAAAGTTACCCTGCCAACCATCAAAGATGGCACTGAAGCTTACCGACCAAGGTAATGGTTTGYTTGTTATTTCTGCAATGCTTTAGACTTGAAAAAATTGTTCAGCTCATGGCATATTTCAGTACACTTGCAGTCTATTCAGAACTGTCATAYTGCATTCACTTCTGACATAGTAGTTTACTCAAGTAATATCTGTATTACAAATGATTTCAGGAGTGATTTTGTTCGTGGTGTGTATTTGCAGACACTTAGTTTCTTGACTGGCTCCCTCTGGAAACTTTTGGAAAACTTAGGTAGTTTAAAAATTTAACTAATGCAGACCTGACCATACAATACAGGCCGCCATAAATTCAAACGAGATAGTAAAATGTTTAACATGTTGATTTTGGAGATTATTAGTCTCACTTTTGTCTAAATGCACCGTAGTATAGCTGCTCTTACTCTCAACTACCCAAGTAGCTTTTTTAAATTTATAAATTTTTGCCAGTTGGTTCTTTCATAAGAAATATTTGCAAGATTTTAGCAGTGCTTGTGTATGAGAAGTCTTTTATGAATATCTTTTTCAGAAAGAGGGCAGGGAGCACTTTCAGCTATTATTAGATGCTTTCTTTCCTTTTTCTTTTCTCCTATTATCTGTGTATTTTTTTAACTGCTCTTAACACTTCAGATAATTATTTCTACAGTGAAAATATCACTTGATTATTTCCAAATATGAATCACAAAAGTGAATTAGTAGTGGGCTCAGGTTTAAAAAAAAWTTTTTTTTTCTGTCTTTAAGAAATGGTTGTCATGTAGGAGGATTTCTAGTGTAGTCTTTCTCTTTATTTATGCTTCTCTTTTCCCAGCAGTGCAACTCAAAGAGTGCCTGCTGCTTCCCCGTCTGCTCATAGTATTAGCACTACCACTCCAGACCGAACTCGCTTTCCTCGGGGGAGCTCAAGTCGAAGCACTTTCCATGGTGAGCAGCTAAGGGAGCGGCGTAATGCCACTTACAATGGACCGCCTGCCTCACCATCACATGAAACCGGTGCTTTTGCACATGCTAGAAGAGGGACATCAACTGGTATAATAAGCAAGATAACTTCCAAGTTTGTTCGCAGGTTAGTACCTCTGAATTTTTAAGAGAGAGAGAGAGAGAGAGAGAAAAGAAAAAAAAAATAAAGCCCAGCCTATAAATAGGGCCGTAATTGCAAAGTCATCGAGAATTTCCATCTTAATGGTCTGAAGTAAATGTGAATTTAGTTTGTTTTGTGTATTCCTTCCAGAACTTGCTTTGTTTTACTTCTCTGTGTATATTGTAAGCATTTATGTTTGGCCAACTATTCTCTTGTTTCTTTATCTTAAAGGAGCAAGAGAATGATACTCAAGTTTTTCTTTTTTTTTATTCATGCTTTATGACTGAAAGACAAAGTTATTACTTTTAAGTTCAAATGAACTTAAATATTGGAAGCAATATCTAAAAATAAGTCATTAAATGTTAACTATACTGCTTACGATCAACTGCTGAGTAGTGACATGAGTGCAGTTTGTTGCAAGGGCTGTGTTTATTACAATTTTACTGCTGTACTTTAGATGGAATTGGAGTTTGCAAATTATTTTAGAGATTTCTAAATTCTGAGAAGCTTAGAAATGGGCACAAATCTGAACATCTGGAAGTCTTAATATTTCAGTATTATGTAGCCACTCATACTGTGTTACCAACTTCTTCAAAAGTAAGTTTGGAATTCTGAAAGAAGAGAAAGCATGCATCTGGCGGAGACTCTTGGAACTGCCTTCATTCCTGTGGTATTAATAACAACATGAGGAGAGATGCTGGAAAAGAATTTCAGATACACTGTTTAATTTCAAGTGACTGTTGATTTAGCAGTCCTAATAGCTTTCCTAAAGGGAGACTTAAGTTTGTTTTCATCTGTCTAACAGTGATTTACTTAGAGTTCCCAAGCCAGTTCATTGTCCTTTCTACACTATTATCGGTTTTACAACAGAATTGTATCTTGCAAATCTATTTTATTTGCAGAATTACACCATTATSGACTGAAATATGTAATTTCTGTGTAAAAGAAGGATAAATTCAAGGTGTCTTTAATTTGAGGCTTCGTAATTTAAGCTAATAGTTGCAAATTCCTAAGTACAATATGATGAATTGCCTAAGGTGACCTTACAGGGAGAAAGAAGAGAGAAAGCTAGGAAGGAATTCAGTCATGTTCCTCATAAAATTCCCTTCACCTGGTATGCTAATAGTGTGCCAGTGTGTATCTAAAGTCATATCTCTTGTGATAACAAAAAGAATTAAAAAAAAGTGTATGAATGATTTTCTTTTTTCGGAAACCTGAAGATACAGRAATATGATTCTCCATTTTGGCATCTCCAGCACTCACATAATTTGGGGGAAGGAGGAGTTCTCAACTTAAAACAAAGTTAGTCAGAGGGGTTATTAGTATAGATTTCCGAATAGTAAGAAGTGTATTTGCTGTTAAGTAATGAATCAATTTCAAGARCACAAACTGGGTTTTTCCGCTAGTTATGACTCACTGGTATCTTCCAAAAAATGGGACCTTGAATTTTTTTTGAAAAGCAGATTAAAGAGTTAGTATTTTTAAGTAAACTGTGTATTTATAATTAACGTACTGTAAACTGTGTTGACCTTTGATTTAAAATAATCTTCATTATAAAAGATTTTTATATAACTTATTCTAAAAAAGATTATTTTGTCTTATAGTGCTAAAAAAGTCAAATGAAGAGTAGATTTTCCTGTAGCAAAGATAAGATTTATTTATTTATTTATTTATTTCAACTTAAAAAGCTGTTTGGAACTTCTTTAATGGTTGGGACTACAGAGAACAAAGTTTAGGGGGTTTTGTTGTTGTTTAAACTGGCATCACCTAAATGCATACCTCTAACTTCTGTACTGTTTAGTAAATAATATTTTAAAACATACTTTGATTAGAAGGTGTTATGATAGACTACTTATTTTTTGGCAAAGGTAAATGCCTTTTCTGGTAAGTATATAGAATATGCATAGTGGGAATCTTTAATGTATAGGGTATTGAAGTATTTTGTATCAATGATTTGTGTCAAACGATACTTCTGAGGTGCTAGTTATTAAAGTATTTGTGTTCTGGAGGTATTAAGTAACTAATTGAAATTATGTACTAAAATGCTTGTATTGCAGCACTAGGAATGTACCAAAGTGGCTTATACAGTCTATGGTATTTTCTTAAGTTGCTTCAGACTAAAAAGGCATGATACAAAATAGTTCCTTTATAAATTACAATTGTAATTCGAAAAGATAAGTATAATATTTAACTTGTAGCTCATCAGTAATCTTACTGCAGTCACTATAACATCTGTTTAATTAAAGTTAAGCAGATGTTAAAGTAACTTTTCTGAACTGGTTTCCAAAGTTTTGGTCTGGCAAACACTTAGGCACGTCTTATCTTTATTTATGTGACTGTGCTGAACTGTGGGGATGTACACAGTGCTTTCGAGATCGACATGTAGTGACCTGGTCCAGAAAGGTGCAGGGTGGTTTGCACTAGCTGCAGCCTTGCGTGAGAGGAACCTCTCTGAACCAGCCCTTTGGGACTGCTGCTCTTCTGCGCTTGCTGGAATTATGTGTGGCAGTTGCACAGTCTGCAGTAGGTTGAGAACAATGTGTTAATCCTCACATAGGTTTAAAAAATATATTAAATAGTTACACGTCAGTGTTGAAAGAAGTTAAGGTATCGTAAAGAGAAATTAAAATTACAGCTGTGAAAAATAATATCAAATAGTATTAGACTTGACATTATTATGCTTTTTTTTTGTTCAGTAGTTATTTAACATTTGTTCTAGATATAGGTTTTCTTAACTTTTATTTTTCACCTTTATCATTGAATCTCAACCTTAACTTTGTTTTGAGGGATCCAAGTGAAGGCGAAGCCAGTGGCAGAACTGACACCTCAAGGTGAGGAGCCACTATTAATACTTCGCTCCTAGGTCCTTTGCATCAAGATTTAAGTGATTTCTTAAAGCCTTTTAATCATGATGTAAAATAGAATAGTGCTTAAATAATCTGCATTTAAAAGATATTGTGGATTTTGGCGGGAGGGGGTTTTGGTGAGATCCTTCAACCATCACTTTTTATATTGAATACTTTGCAAAAAAAAAAAAAAACAAACTTTTTATTTAAGCATATTCCTGTGAATAATAATGCCCACGTAGGATTAAACCAATAATTTAGGCACTTCTTTAAAACCGTGTTTTGGCTTATAAATATTTATATTATTTACTTTAGGCTTCAGTGAAAATGTAACATACTTTGTGTGTCTGGGTGTGTAAAATTTTGTATATGTACATATGTAATACATATGTATATGTATTTGTATGTATAAAATTTTTACTGTGGTCACAAATTGCATTCATTACTAAAGCTGCGGTTTGCCACAAGTGAACACCCTGTAATATCTGAGAAATGAATGTTACTTTGCGCCGAGAAAAAGAAAGTAAGTGACATTCAGACACAAAGGGTGGTGACTGCTAAATGCTGACTTTGTATGGCAACCACTATGCACAAATGTTTTATAAGCAAAAAGCACTGTAAGTGCTCATTTTTTAGTATATCCGCTCTTTTTGGCGTATTTTAAAATTTGGATTTTTTTKGGGGGGTGTATGCTTAGTACAGAGCGTAACTTCTTGTGCTGCCTGGTGAACACGCAGTGCACACACACTGTAGTCTATTGCATTCTACACCAGTCTGTTACAGAAAGTATTGACCCAATTTTCAAAACAGAGCCAGTAAATCTTTATTTTAAAAAGCAGGACATTTCTAAACGGGATATGTTGTTTAATACACAGTGCCTGTTATCTGCATTAGCCCTTTTCTATCCAAAGTTGAATTCTTGAATTGGGAAGAGAAAAGAGGTTAATCAAATCTTCAAATAAAATTAAATGTGAAGTTACTTTCAGCTCTTGCTTTTGTTCTCTAGCTTACTCTACTTTTTACCATTCTGCATTGTCTGTTTTAGGCTAAAAGTTGTTTGAGATCTTAACCTTGTCATGCTCTATCCCTTAATATTGATGTAATTCTCTGGAGATCACAATGAAATTTAAATTTGAAATGCTTGTTTTGGCTCCTCTCTGAATAGTGACCATGTATATAGACTGTACCAAAATTAAAACGGCACCTTCCCCCCACCATCACTTTCCCCAGAGGGGGAGGCATCAGGCATCTCAAGTACTTGGGACAGGAAGACAAACTGTTGGCTAAGGAATTACTTTAAATTCTAAAATAATTAATGCTGTTGCTTAGAATACTTTGTAGAAAGAAATAAGCAATCTGGTTTGTAAAGAAGCTTTATAGCACTGACATACATTGGAAATTACTTGGGATTTTGTCCAAGTCAATTTATCAGCTAAAATATTTGGTGGCTACATGTCACTGTTCTTCTGTGAAGAATCTGTTGGCTGTGTGTTTGACAGGTAGACAAATAAGCTGTTTGCCACCTAGGTAATCGCGGTGCAAAATTTGGCTTCATCAGTTAGAACAAGCCCTGTTGTTAGAAGGTCTCTTTTACACAGAGAGCGGTCAAAATATATAATAAATGGGGCGGGGGAAGGAGAGGGATTAACTGAAGGCTTGTGAAGAGCAGGGTGAGGTTCCTCCCTTTGCTGCTTTTGCAGTATAATTTATGCTTTGGGACTATATCACTCAACTTCAGTTTTGTTGATGTATGGCATGCTCCAGATCATGAAATCAGCGGAACTTCAGTCATGCTTTTACATAGATTCCACTTTCTTTGGAGCAGTACGATGTGTGTCTGTACTTACCATTGCATATGTGATCATCAGAATGTTTTAGAGCGGGGGTTTCCAAACTTCACTGGCTTTTGTACCAYGACCAGTAACTGCAGCAGCATCTGGCAGCAACAACCTGTGCTGTGCCCAATTGCACGAGTGCAGAAGATGGCACACAGCTTTTCCATAAGTATCCATTTAATGCTTTGGCTTAGCTTATGGCTAGTGGTGTGTCGTTTGCRGTTTAGAAACCCCTGTTCAAGAACTGTATTTCTCTTCTAGCTCTTGATTTTAGTGCTTCTATTTTTGACCGCTCTGTATGTCACTACTTCTTCTAGGAGTGCTTCTGGAGAGCCAAAAGAAAGAGAAAAGGAGGATAGCAAAGATTCGAAGCCACGCTCCTTGAGGTTCACGTGGAGTATGAAAACCACTAGTTCTATGGACCCAAACGACATGATGAGAGAGATCCGAAAAGTGTTAGACGCTAATAACTGTGATTATGAACAGAAAGAGCGGTTTTTGCTCTTCTGCGTTCACGGTGATGCACGACAAGATAGCCTTGTTCAGTGGGAGATGGAAGTCTGCAAACTGCCACGGTTGTCACTCAATGGAGTTCGTTTTAAGAGAATATCTGGGACCTCTATTGCATTTAAGAACATTGCATCCAAGATAGCAAATGAGCTTAAGCTGTAAAGAGAAACTACATTTCTTGGGATCAGGGAAGATTCATACATGATCTACACTTTGAATGTACTGGTTACGCCTAATGTGATTGGCCTGTGAAGCTCCCCATGTAGAAATTGCCCTTATTGCAATAAGGTTATACATAGTTATTCAGAATTGTAAAGTTAAATCCAGTATAACCTATATTAAATAACTGTAGCTAAAGAAGTTATGTTCACATGTACAGGTAAGTATATAGAGCATTCTGTTCATTTTATGTTCATAGAGTTGTATAATAAAAGATGACTGCTTAAATACAGATCTTGTATAGTTGTCTAGATTTCTGCACAGAAATGTATGTTTGATGCTTTGAGTTGGAAAAGTTCTTCCCTATCACTTAACGTTTTTGGTGGTTTTTATAAGTCTTACCTCTATCATGCATTTTTTTAAAAACTGTGTCCTGAGTCAAATGCACAAAAACAGTTTTCACAACTGTAGCATGACCATTTTTAATTATTTAAAAATTGTTCATGATTTGAAGCAAAAGTCGATGAATAAATCGGCTTTTGTTCTACACAAGACTGTTCCTGCTTATCTTTGGCTCTTAAACCGTGTTATTGGACAGTGTTTAGTTGAAAAATACAAACATGTTTACAGTGTTGGCACTTACAGTTTAAAAACTTTGTTTTGCCTTGGGCCAGCTCAGAGCTGTGGGGGAACAGAAACCAGGCATTAGTAATGTTTTGTCTGCCGATTATAGTGCTTACTCCCTGGCCTGTTAACAAATGTAGCACCAAAATGGATAACCGTAAATTATTTCATTTGAATATCATGGTGTAAAATATCACTTGTTTGCTGCCTTCAGAATATTATAAATTCCATTTTATGGAACTATATTAATATTGGGACTGTTTAATAGCACAAGATAATCTGAAGTGTTGACCAATTGTATAAAGTAATAACACCACCTCAGGAATTAGCTTGGCTTTTGGAATATGTGCCCCCAAAGAGTACATGCAATTCCACATAATATTTTACAGCTAAACATACATTGTTTATAATGGTAAATTGTTGATTTATGCTTTCGTGGTTGTACAGTTTGTTCCCATGTAACCTGTTTGTGTTTAATATTTTATCAGATTTCTTGTATTTATTCCACATCATTATGCCTGTAATGTGCAGCTTTGTAATTAGGCATTTGCTTACAGAAAAGAAAAAAAAAAAAACACTTCTCTCCCCCCTTCATAATTAATGATTATAAACTATGTAAAACCACTAGTACTGGTACATTTTAATACTTGTTATTTTGTACTGAATTAACCATAGAGGTTGGTTGTGCAATGTTATTTAATGTCGTAATTACTGTAATATCAACATATGGACCCCATCTGCACACTTGTGAAGAATAGAAAGTTCGTTAAGAAATTGTCACTTTAAAAAATAAAAATAAAAAAAAAGCTGTGGTAAACTCTGTAACCCTAAGTTAGAAGGCTGTAAGTGTAGTTTATGTGCCATTCAATGATGGTTTTTTGACAGAGACGGACTTTACATGCTGTACTGTGATGTAGCTTTCTTCTGTAACAGTTCTGTTCTGACATGGACGTGTATTGTTGCCTTAGAAAAAGGGTGGTGTTTGGAAAGAAAGAACTGTAGCCCTCCCCCCCCCCCTTTTTTTTAAATCTGATGTTCATTGAAACAAAATCTGATGCAAGTCGTCTTGATTCACTGGTGCACTCTATTAAAACTTACTTGAACAGTTCTCATACTAAAATACTTGTTGTTTKCCCTTTATAAATGTGCAATAATTATTGCAGGTAGAGGAGCAGCCTAGATGTGTCTAATTGCAGGTATGTGTTATGTCTGAGGTTTTTGTTTAGTTGTTTTAAGGGTGTGGGGTTGTTGGTGGGTTGTATGTGTGGGCGGGGTGTTTTTCTTGTTTGTTTTTTTGTTTGTTTTGGGTTTTTTTAGTGTAAAGACTTCGTATTCTACCTAGTGTGAATTCAAAATTTTCATTGCATCAGTTGTAGGTCCTACGCTGTCTAGAAAATACCAGTGGTTTTAGCACTTCATGGAAATAGATGTCCAGAAAATATTCCAGAAATTCACCAAAAATCAGTCTCAGGAAGGATTTGTGTATCTGCTGAATTAATCCATGAATGTTCATTTGTCCTTGAAAATGCACCACTAGAATGTAACAGCAATGGCGTTAATCTAAGATCATGTATGAATTTAGTAATGAAACAAAATGCTTTGCCTTCTTGGAAAGTTCTGTGTAAAAAATATAGGTCATGCTGTGAGACAGTGGATTAAATACTTGTGAGAGTTTCCTGCATTATATGTTATATTTTTACATGGCTTACTCTGCCCTAGATTGTTACCATTTCTGACCATTTTATGTAACTGGAGATGAGYCTGTATTAATGTTTCATAAAACATAGACATCATTTCAAGATGACAGAGGTTACGAGTTTTGGTTCAATTCTCCCATGAAATGTTAAATTGGCATATGGGGATTTCCGTATTTCTCTGTGGGAAGTGGGTGGTTTGCAAGTAACACAATTTCCTGAAACTGCCAGCAGTGTGAAATCGCAATGATTCCCAAATCGTGGGGCACTCCTTCCTTTGGCCCTATGGAAGATACTAGGTAAGTTGTGAACCAATTAGACTCTCTAGAAGTACACAAAACACGTCGGTAAGGGTGCAGTCGGAGCGCGTGAGTTGTAGCCCTGCTGAACCCGAATGTGTCGTTTGCTTTGAGAATTCACTGATACTAGCAAGAATAAGATGGGAAGATCCAAGAATGAAATCTTCAGAACTGCTAGTTTTATTGGCAAGCTGAACGTACTTAGTATGGAAATCAGTAAGATGCTGCATACTGAATCCTCAGTGCCTGTTTTTGAGTCACTCCATAGCTGCTCTGTTATGTAGCTGTTACGTCTGAGATGCACTTCGGAAGAGTGGGATAAGAACATTTGGATCTGAAATGCAGCTTGACTTTCATGTGGGAGGGGATCAGTGTAGCTTTAACTTGAGAAATCCGAAAGACRGCTAAATGCCACATCATATTCTGCAATACCAGGAAGGGATAAAGATGTCTCGGATCTGAAGATGTCTTACATACTTGACTGTAATTACTTGGCTGCATTTCCCCCTC
>NW_028185339.1:956922-958505 GCF_003343005.1 Rhea americana | reverse complement strand
TTTGTTTTGTTTTTTATATGCTTTATTTTTTTAAGGCATGTGAACATTTCCAAACCAAGCAGCTCCTTTTTCGGTCTTGTATAGCGCATTAAAAAACTGTATTCAGRACAATGAGCAGACTAAATGTTCATTTCTGCTTCTGCGGATGAAAAACRTACTCAAGAATGAAATGTCATCATTAACGCCACTTAATTATGATGGTGAAATGGAGAGAGCTGTTACGCATGGGAACTTTGATAAGTGATATCATACACTTAAAACGAACCTTGGACCTTTTAATCTGAGAGAACATGCTGTTATGCTTCCCTGGTTGCAATCAGGATACATATGCTCTTAGTTTTTGGTAGCTGAATTTGGGAAAATGAAACAAACTCATCCTGTGAAAATCCATTGGGTGATGAAAGGCATGGTCAATGTCCTTGCATTTCTAGAATGGGGAGAAGTGTCTTTTCAGTAAGGGGTATTTAAATAAAAATACAGAGGCAAGTACTCTTCAGAGATCCAGAAAGTTACTTAGTGCTTTAAAAAAAAAAAAAAAAAAAAAAAGTCTCTGAAGGTAGCATGAGGTTAGTAAGATGAAAGATCTCATTCAACAGTTGCTTATTGATATTCTGTTTCTTAATGTTGCTACTTCATCAGCATCAATCGTTGCTTCACTGTTCTAACTCGCTAAGATGGTAGCACATTCAAAGCTACAGGAATGCAGCGACTTTAGCATGCAAACTTTAATTAATCTGCTATGGTGCTGTTTCAAGCTTTTTACTGAGTGAATGCTGTTGAAATAGATACTTAAAACTGGATCTGTGGTGCTCCTTTGCATCATCTTGTCTGTTGAGGTCCCCTGTCCTGGCACCTCGCACCAGCGTAGGTCCAGCCGCAGGCCCGGGGAGGCGGAGGAGACGGTCGGCTCTCTGGAAAGGCAGCGCTGCTGTAAGGGCCGCAGCTGGTCTCRTTCCATCCATGACTATTGCTCAGGAGCTGAAGTCCTTTCCTGGGTTTAGGTCTCCACTTCAGCCAAGACCATGCAAGCAGGATGGGTGGTGCCTTTTGATATAAAATAGGGGAAAGGACAGAGTCTTTTTTTCCCCATGACAGACCTGACTTAGGCTTTTATTCCCACCTTTTAGGTGACTGACTTCCTGCTTCTCCGTTACGCAGCTGCTTGGAGCTGTGGCTGTGAGAAAACAGCGCTACACTAGGTGCAGGATTTACTTGCTGAATATGAACTGCGCCTTGGAAAGGGGCAGGCGCAGGCTGGAGGCTTCGCTCGTCGTTTAGAGAAATCCTCGTTACCGGATTAGTCTAGTCCCCTTCTTACTGCAGCTGCTTGTCAGAGCTCCGCGGTCGCAGGGCCAGAGCTCCGCGCCGGCGGGGCCGTCGGACCGGGAGCAGCAGCTGCTCCGGGGCGCTCGGCGGGCGGCAGAGCAGCAGCGGGGGGCGGCCGCGGGCGGGACGCTGTGGTGCCTTCCTCCCCCTCCTCCTCCTCCTCCTCCTGCTGCCGCTGCTGCGGGCGCCGGGGGAGGGAGCCCCCGCTCCGCCAGCCCCCGCGGGGCGGCACCGCGCCGCTGCCCCGCTGCGGCCAC
>NW_028185339.1:892698-956623 GCF_003343005.1 Rhea americana | reverse complement strand
CGCCGCCGCCAAGCGGCCCCGGCGCGGGCGGCTGAGCAAGTACGGCAAGGTGAGAGCGCGGCGGCGGCCCCGGCCCCGGCGCTGCCCCCCTTCCCCTCGGGAAGACACGCGGACAGAGTGCCCCGACGGACGGGCTTAGGAGCTCGCACTTCCTAGCTGCCCGGGGACCTGCTGCTTTCTCGCGACCCTCGCTGGTAGGAGAAGACGAAGCAGTGTGTTCTTCCGTGCGTTCCTGGCTTTCGGGTCCAAGCGGCTCTTTCACTTTCCCGTGTGGAAAACAGCTGAACTTGGAATCCGGGGGCTGGGGTTACTCTGGGGAGGGTGAGTGCGTTTCGCCCCGAAAGCGCGATTAACAGGAATCGCGTTGCTCCTCTTTCTCCGTGTGACTTCGGCAAAAGCGATCTCGGACGGGTCTGGTGTTATTTGTTGAGAAAAAAAGTAYGTTTTCTTCGTTAGTGGGAAAAATYTGCCTAGTATCTGGAATCTTTTCCTAACCGAGAGATTACAAATGTCCGTGTGAGACCCAGCTTTCCATCGCATTTTTAAAAAACAGTGATTTTGGTAAAAGAGATGATAGCTATGTCTGACATCCAAAAAATGCAGTTAGGCTGGGGAAGGTGCTTACTTCTGAAATACATAGACTCTGTGTATGACAGCGTAGTAATGAACCGTCTCCCAAACATGACTGTGTTTGATATAGAAGGGAGGAATAGAGAACACTTACTTCATATGGCAGCGCAGTTGTAATCCAGCTTCAAAAAACTCTAGGGATATAATAGCTACTGATTGGATTTCACTGACTTCCTTATATTTAAAAATATATCCTGTGTTTCAGTGTTTGCCATATTAGAATAGGCAACCTTGATCTAGTCCCAGGTGACCATGAAGTAATCTTCATCTCTAATTTTTCCCCAGAGTGAGTCAAAATGGATTAATTCTCTAGTGGAAAGCGACCATTTAGAAAGACTATCAAGAATGAAATTAAAATTAGACTCAGGTTTTTATTTTAAGTAATATGTGGCAAGTTATCTCTAGTGTGGTACACAAATTCTTAAATACATACAGGCATAAAAACAGGTCAAAATATGCTCATTTTTGGCAAAAAGGAATGACATTTTCATGAAAATATTTTGTGATCTATTGCCTTCTTGTTCAACTCCAGTTTTAACAGCTTCTTTACTTTTAAGTGTTGATAACATACTTAGAACATGTGTTTGTGGGAAATACGCTGGTACAAACTAAGGTGTGAATTTCAACTAGCGTGTTTTTTTTTTTTGTTTGTTTTTTTTTTGAATAAAACCCACAAAAAAGCACCAAACTTCCAGTGGAATTGGGGCCTGTTGGTTTAAATAAACTCTGTGGGTGTGCGTTTCTATATGTGTAAAAATAGATGGCAAAATTTTTGTTCATGTGCACAAGCCCTAGCTAGATGGGGGAGAAGACCATTTCCCAGCGGGCTAGAGAAGGGGCTAGAGAAGGGACTGCCGGAGTTATTTTCTTTGCGGATGTTTTCKGTTACCTGTCGTTTCTCTTCCCCCCCAACCCCCCCACCAGAACGTGGGCAAAGCTCTGCGGAAGGGATGTCGCTACTTGGTGGTCGGCCTGCAAGGATTAGCCACGGCCTATTCCTCCCCCTTCGGAGTGGCGGCTCAAGTGGCATCGCTCGTCCGCTAGCTAGCGCGGCTCTGCTCGTCCCGGGRCACAGGAGATCAGCCTTCGCGGAGYGCTGCGCTCTCTTGSAGCTGAATCGTTCGCTGAGRCTTGCTGAGAAACCAAAGGCAGCGTCGCCGGTGGCCTGCTCCCCCCTTACCCCGGACTGAGCGCTCTTCCCTGCAAAAAACTCTGGCGCTTTACAACCATTAAAATCGGATCGGGTCAAAGAACACGCGACTTAGACTAATTGGGCTGAAGTGTGTTATTAGGCATGGTTTGGGTTTCTAAAGCCTTGTGAAAGGGAGCCAAGGACAGATGGAAAAGCAAGTAGATGAGGGAGAGAGAAATGTGTGAGAGTAGAAGAGGGGTGGCTGGGGAGGGAGGTGGAGGGCATCTGAGTCTGCCTTGAAAGAGGGGCTGTTGAAGTAGTGAAGGAAACAAATAGCGAGAGATCAGGAAAAGGTGGCTTCAGTTTGTGTGTTTTGTTTGGTTGTGCTTTTCCCTGAGGTGGCTGAAATGATCCATATGCTTAAAAATGTGCCTGGATATCAACGGACTGTGGTCTGAAACAGTGTGGGCTTTGCTGCTCCTCTGTCGTTCATCTCAAACACCGAAAATCACGAGTCCTTCCAATCTTAAGCCTGTTGTAAAAATCATAAGATCTTTAAGAAAAAAGAAATGTTTTCGCCTTCCAGTTTGTCTCCTGGGCATTAAGAGTTCACACTAATCAATATTTTCACGCTTTCTTCTGCTGCTGTGAAATCTTACGTATATTTTTTTTACTGAGAACTGAGTTTATATCCAATTTTCCTGATTCTGGAAGCTGGGGCTTTAAGAACAACAAATACTCTCGTGTTTGCTGGAGGGAAAAAAAAAAAAAAAAAAAGATTACCAGCTGCACCTGAAAAACTACAGATATTGTTCATGCAGAGCAATTTGTAATTTGTGTAATAATGGGGACAAATAATCTGCTAGCTCCATCTTCATTTCCTTATGTGAAAGCTGTAGCTAGAGAATGTCAGTATTACATGGCTCAGCTGAGGGATGCAGATGGAGCAGTTTCAGTGTCGCACCTCAAGCAATGTAATTATAACTTTTATTGATGACATAAGCAAGCATTTTTATGGGCCTTCTATGTTTTGATTTTTCTGTCAATCTTCTGAGTAAATGATTTCCCTGCTAGCACTTCTCTGTTTCATAGATCTTTCTACTCTTGATAATATTTGTGTAATCAAGGACTTGAGTTGTATTCTGGAAAAAAAAAATGCTCTTCATGTGCTTTCTTTGCCCTTTTTTTTTTTGAATGAAGGAGAATTGCCTGTCTTAGCAAGCCAGACTGTATTTCTTTTAAATGTAGCAAAAGAAATAAAGATGCATTTTTATATTCTCTTCTAACTGGACTGTAAATAAGAGTAATACGAGCCATGTGTTGTGACTACCTACACGCGCGAGTGAGCACACAAACAAGAAGGAATTTCTCAGCTGCGACCCAGGCGCAGGGGGGAAGTTGCAGTATAAACTTCCCAGTGTTGTTCTGTCCATGGCCTCAGCCCTCTTCTAGAAGGATGTGATACAGCAAAGACTATATGGAAAAGCTCAGGAAAATCAAGGTATAGAGATTAGACAAGAGAGGATTAAGTTAGAGAGATCTAAAGCTGCTTGAGTTGAGTATAGGCATATCCCCAAAGGGATTTGGTGCATTAGTTTCATGCCTTTAGTTGTTTCTCTTTAACTTTCCTGAGCTTCTCTGTCTCAAGAGGCCCTGGGGGTTACAGACATATTTCTGTCCCTCTTACCGGCCCCACCAGCACGCTGGAGGCAGTGCACTGCTGCGGTGTCCTCTGCAATGAGAAGAGAGCTGTCCTCCAACACACATCACATCAGTCCCTGAATATTTTGGGATCAACCTGAAATTTTATTGCACTGCTGTGTTTTGTCTTCTGAAGTATTAATACTTTTCTGAATGTCTAAAACATTGCAAGCAGAATGTATGTCTCTGGTTTTCATTAAATAYGTGTCTACCCTTCCACGTGTCCTCTGAAGAGGAAGACTGTTCCCTCTCATAGCAACATGCAGGACTTCAGTGCATGGACTTTCCACAAAGGTAAACATGAACTTTAGCTTGTAAACTGTTCAGCACAATGATGACTACTGATTTTTGTCTGCTGACCTGTGCTCTCTGCTCCCCTGGTGCAACTTCAAGGGAATAACCTTGTTACCATCAGTACAGGACAAGAGAGATCTATAAATGGAGTTTTTTAGCAGCGAGTTTGAGAAAAGAAAAGCTTAATACCTATTGGCAAGACTGACTTGTGCTTAAAGTGTTTCTAAAATGGACCAAAATCAAAGAGAGAAGAGGGAGAAAAAGAAAAAGTAAGCAAGTAACCTGTGCTGTTGTTATAAAACAGCTGGTGATTCATGCAGGACTATTCTCCTTCCTCAGAACAAATGATTTATTTCTTGCTGAGGCTGCCAGTTACTGCTGCTTATCAGGACTTCTTAATAGAAGCAATTCTTCACTCCTCAGCTTGTGATTTGTGAAGCAAACCTTGGCTTTGCTATTCTCTTCACAAGCCCAGCTCAAACAGCAAGAAAAAAAAAAAAAAAAAAAAAGGAGACCGGACACAGGGGCATGAGGTTCATTTTTCAGCGGGGTTGGAGGGCAGAGGGCCGTAGCTGCTGTTGGCTGCAAGAGCATCCCTGGCACTGCGGCGTCTGACGTAGGCACGAGCCGAAGAGGCAGGGCAGGGCAGGTTCTGCAGCGCCATCGCCAAGTGCTGTCATGAGAACAGGACGCGAGTAGCACGGCGGGGGGCTCGGCTCTCCTGGACAGCCCTGGTGGCACGCCAAATCACGAGGGCAGCCGGGGATTAGCCCTCAGCTTTGGCATGGGCTTCGTGTGCTCCTAGCGAGGCTGGCTTTGGAGGAGGCCCCCAGGCAGCGAGAGCTTTCAACTAAYGGGCAAAGGCAGGCTGCTTTCCGAAATGAGCTTGTCTGCAGCCGTGTTTCYGGGTTCCTTTTAACGGGTCAAAATAGACAGCTGATCCTCTCACCCACAGAGGTTGGAAGCTGTGTGTATCGCAGTCGAGCAGATACACRGGGAAGATTTGATTTGACATTCGAGCTGAATGAAATGCATTTCTCCCTTCAGGCATTTGCTTTGCACCTCTACCCATTGCTTCACCTGGCAGGTTTTTATTTTTCTGTGAGCGTGCTACTACGGTATCTCATTCTCCCCTCTGCTTCTTCATATTTCTACCCCTCTTTCACCGTAGTTTACAGTAAATGCACCATTAAAAAGCTCAAGAAGCTGAATACATGCAAGAGTGGTAGAAAGCAGTCAGCTCTTCCAAATACCTCTTAGAAARGACCTCCACTCACCTGACTTAGCCTAGCAAGTCATTTTAAATCAAATCCCTGCCTTTTCCCAGTTCACTGAGTCACTGAGCAGAAGAAAGTCTGTTTCTGCTGTTCTTGCCAGAACAATTTAATGGCTGCTCTAGTTTACCGTASGCGCTGCGGAAATGGCAGAGGACTCGCAGCTATTGTCTTTTGTCCAGCAAAATTAGTCACAAGGAAGCGTTTTACTGCACGGCTCGCTTTGAAGGGCCGTAACTGAGGAAGGCCGCAACACACCACGACACGTCACTTAGGCATTTCGAAACTCTGCTAGTCTCAGGCCAACGTTCATCTCACAAGTGAATGACTTTTGTGTCCTCTGAAGACCAGCAAAGGGGTAGGTTTTTGGCTGGGCTGCTGTAAAAGAAGTTTTCTCTTTTTCTGTATCCCAAGTCCCTTTTCAGCTCTTCTAAGAAGGAAATTGGTCCTAAAATCTGTGAGAAGATTCTGCAGTTACCTATACACAGTGTGCTCTGGATTTTTTTTTTTTTTGTTTGTTTTTATTTTAAGCAGCAGTATAGAGACCCTAATGAACATGTAGATAATGAAGATTAAATTAATGGAAGAAATTTTCCCCTTCCTTTTTCCTATAGGAAGTATTGTCAGGCTTCCAGGCTTGTTTTGGGGTGTAGCCTGAGCTCAGAGAGAGTGGTGCTCCTTCTTGAATCCCACGTCAGCCATGAGGAGGGCTCAGGGCTCTGGGCTTGCTTAGCGTGGAGAAGTGAAGGTTTGGGGGCCTCTCAGCAACTTTTCAGTGTGTAAGAAGGGGTTGCCAACGACGCGGAGCCAGGCTCTCTACCGAGGTGCACAGCAGGATAGCAAGAGACAATGGTCATGAACTGAAACTGGGGAGGCTCCAGCTGCATATAGGGTGRAAAAAATCCCTAGGATGACAATTAAGCACTAAAATGTCTGTGGATCGTATTCAGTCATAAAGCAGGAGTAACGAGAAAGGTTAAAAATAGCTTTTGTATGGAGATATAAAAGACAGATATCCTCACCCTCCACCACGCCTAGCTAAAACCATAGACGCTAAGACTAAAGCTTTGCTTCTGATGACAAGGAGCAACTTGCAGAGATGTCACTGCAAACTGCATTAAGAGCAGTTTGGCCCTTGGCAAAGTTTCTGCTCTGCTGAATGATGCTGGCTGAAAGGCAATTGTCCTTTAGTGCCATCTCCTGGGAAAAATGCAGATTTCCAGCCGTGTTAGCCATGCTCCGTGTTCTGCATCTCCTCCTCCTGCAGGGATAACCTGCTCTCCCCGAGGCAGGCCCTCTAGTTTGTCAAGGCTGGTCCCTAGGAAGTTGGGTCCCAGCACTATAACATGTCTCTGCATACCAGTGTTTTACACCCAGTCAAATCTGAACCTTTGTGTCCTATTTGCAATTATTTCAAATATAAAGATATACAAACATTGCGTTTGTTTTCTTTCTAAACATCTAAACATGCGTTGTACTTTGGAGAGTCCCATCCTTCCCCTTGATGGCTGCTAGGTCATCTCGCCTGAAATCTGTTTGTCCTGGTGCTGCAGAGTGCACCACTCCCCAGCAAAACCTCTCCTTCTGTCCCTACCTGCCTTCCTAGCCCACATGCAGCTCTACCCTGACGATTCAAAATCCTAAAGCTGCCTGCCTGAAACTGGACTCATCTGGAGAAGTACAACTACACACACAGACAGAATCTGTAATGTAATTAGGCTGTATTTGTTAACATTGGACTGAACATTTGCTTGGACCAACTATCACTCTATTGCCTTGGTGAATTCACGGACACCAAAGTTTAACATTTGACTGGAGGAAAAAGGTATATTTCAATTAATTTTCCTATATGACAGGACAGTGAACAAAGTAACCTACCTAGCTTTTATGTATTTATGATTCCTTGTGTAGGAAAAGCCCCAGAAACACACTGCCTTATCTTACTGCGCTGTCTCCCCAGAAGGCATCTATCACTAATGACCCTATTTTTAATTCTATCACCACCAATTATTTGCCTGAGATTCTCCCCTACATTAATTTCACTGAGCTCATTTATAGAGTATGATTCACTGAACTCTGATTTCCTTGAAGATTATTAGAGGAAATAGCAATGCTTTTATCCTCCCATCCTCTCTGTGGAGGAATCTTTGAATGTATTGTTTATTCTGTGTTTGGAAGGAAGGATTTAATTTGTGTGTGTAATATAATGGTATTAATATAATTTTTATCACATCTTACCAAAATCAATGTGACATGCTGGGAGATGAAGAAAATGGGATGACTGCATATTCAGCAGTGTCATCCCCTCATCCTCTGTCTTCTGGGAATTATGACAGAATTGCTGAAAAAATATCTGAAATGGCCCTGCTGTGCTCATTTAATCCCCGTGCCTTCACTGAGAGAAGAGCAACCTGCATTTAGCACCACCTTGGCACCCTTTCACCAAGCCTGTCATTAAAAGTATTCAATAATGCTAATAAGACTAAACAAAAACCTTTGCAGGCAATCACAGTCAGTGTTTTGCCATCTTTGCCACAAGGAAATTTTTGTTATGTCCAGCCTAAATATCCCCCTTAGAGCAGTATTTTATGCKTTCCCAAACTACAGCAGTATCCACATATTTGAAGACCTACAAAATTGCCAGTCTTTTCTTTAGCTGAAACAACTAAAATCCATGCAGACCACCTTTCTTAGACCTCTGACTGATCTGTGGTTACAAAAGAGAGTCTAGAAGATTTGCCTCTGGAGGAATTATCTCCAATAGTACAGTGCACCTAAACACAGGTRTGTCATTACTTTTTCCATAAAATCTGTTCCATTTGAAAACTTGTCATATGGTGCTTCTGAGCTGACAAATGCTTTATCAAGCTTATTACCTGCTTTCTGAACGGAGAGAGCCTGGCCCCAAGTTGCCATGGGTTTGACACTACAAATCTTCCACTTGGTCAGACACATTTTAAGCAAATTCTTCCCGGGAAAAGATCTGGTGTGGAGAACTTCAGCAGAAATGATTTGAAGTTTTCCAAAGTTAAAAACGTTTCCTGGGAAATTCAGATTTACTGTACTCTGGCTASAGCAAATACCATTCTGTTGCACTAGAGGCAGTGTTTGGTGTGTAACAAAATCAGTAAACAGATTTTTTTCTGAAGGGCTTTATTCACACTGTTTTATAACAGAAGGAGTTAGCGACTCCTAGGTAAGCACATATGTGCCTGATACAGAGGATAAAATGGAGCTGCTGGTTAAGCTGCTTACTGGAGGCTTTTTGAGAGGTGCCTGCAGTGTGGCTGAACAGACAGCTTTTCTCAAAGCCTGCTGTCTTAGACCTGAAACAGTAAGCCATGGCCATGCTCTTTGCAGCCATTTCTCATTTTATATTCCTTGCATCGCAGCAGGAGAGGAGAGACTATGCAGATGCCGCTGCCTTCTGTTATTCCTCCTGAAGCTCCCTCACRCAGTAGTTTTCAAGAAGAGTCAGGGCTGAATGTAACAGATGCTTTTTGGAGCTGGGCTGAACAAAATTTCCTTGGGCTCCAGGTTGGCAGATTTAGGGAACAAAGGTTTCTTGTCCTTCTTGGGTTTATAAGTAAATTATTCTCTAAGTTAATATGCAGTTGCTAGCAAAGGCTACATATTTCTAGTTTTAGTTAATGGGGGTCCTACAAACTGCAAGAAACTTCTTTTGTAAACCATTGTGCTATCACAGTGTATAACTAAAAAGTAGCTGTAGCTATTCACAGCACCACGACCCTGGATTGGTCTAAACTTCTCCAAATTCTCATGCTGATAAAGCACATACGCTCCAGCCCCATTTTCCCTGGCACCCAGAAGAAAGGAACAAGCAATAAGAAAGTAAGAAATAGCTCATTCAGAATTATCTTCTCTTATTCCAAATCTTGCCATCTTTATGCCTCTTAGGCTAAAGGTCAGAGAGTGAAAGCCTTCTGCATTGTGATTTGCAGCGGAGAACACTACCAGTGCTCAAGAAATCACAGAAGATATCGACTCATTTTTGGTTTAAATTCATGAAAATAAATGGCAATTTTCATTAGAAATGCCTATGTTCATTAGAAAAGTTGTAACCAGAATAAAAATTAATCTTTTTTTCATTTATTTCATTTGATTCACTGCTTTTAGTGTTAGATTCTAAAAACAACTTGTGTTTTCATTATTTTCCCTTTAGTACTTAYGTTAATTTGTTTTGATTCATGCTTGTAAGCACTGCTTATTGGGACAGTACTTACTAATTAGACGGTCATGGCAGTTTTGTTGAACATTTGCTAGTACATTGGACATCTGGTTCCCTTTGTAGTGCTTTTCTGCTCCTGTGGGTGCGGTTGCAGATTAAAGACCTTTGTGTGAGCATAATTAAATTACAAAATATTGACTCTTTGTTGAATTAGAAGAATAATGGTTATCAAAGAGCATGCAAGTGTTCTAAGATTGTGCAGCAGGCCTGGTTTGACTTTCATTTCTGTGGCAGCTTCACAAATTCTTCCAGAATAATTATTTTTGACTCAGTGGGCCTGGAAGGCCAAATGATTCAAAAACAGAGGGGAAAAGGGAATGCTGGGATTTCACAACAGACTCTGCAGTTTAGAGTGTGTGATTTTCCTGCTAGAGTGGGGAGATCCAATGGTTAAGGAAAACAGAGTATCTTACTGTGGTTTATGAGTACGGCCCRTCAGTGTTGCAGTGGGAAGGTGTGTGGTGGGTTCAGGCTTGTCGTCCGGCAGCTACGACGGCTGCCAGCAAACCCCGCATGTAATGGGACTGGTCTTGCCTTCAGTGCRCTGCCCAGCTTGTCAAAGCCTTTGGGAAAGAAAATCAAGTTACTTTACAGCATTGTGGGGGTGCGCCTGGGGAGGAGATACCCCCTTGAGTTTTCCCTGTGTTGATCGGCTCCATTTCAAACTGGCAGTTCCAAGTTATAAGCAGATGGGAAAGCAGTACCTGTGAATAGAGGAGGGAGCCTGCACCTTTCAACACCGCATTCTCCCAGAGGGTCCTGGGGGGCTCAGAGGGCCTCTACCAATCTTGATGTCAGACAGTGTGAATGAATAGGATGGAAACACCAAATAGGAAGCAACCTTCAGAAGATCCCCATGCCACTGATGGGCAAGACAGGTAACTCCCAATTTACTCATCCAGACCCTTCAATTTAATCATCAAGGTAGTATAAGAAGTAAAGGGTTTCATGTGATTTGAAAGGTGAACATGGAGAAGACTAAAAGCATACCTCACGCACAAGTGCAACAGCAGCATGAAGCCCTGCTGATCAAAAGTTTAAACTCCAGCATGAACTGGGCTTGTTCCAGGGGCAAATGCATGATAAACTCTAAGCCTATCATATATACAGAACATGTGGAAGAGCTGTAGGCTGCCAAACCAATCCTGGCATGTTCAAATGGTACCTGAACTACCTTTACTCTTCCTGTGATCAGCCCTTTCTGATTAATGAGTGGCAAATGGTATATAATGGATTCATACAGTTCTTAATGTGACATGGAAGAAAATAAAATGAGCTATTAATTACAGAAATAGCCTAATGGTATGTTATTGAAAACCAAAGACAAGCAGAGCGTTTCAAGTGGCCCTGCTTATCCTAAGAGTTGTGGACTACTTGTAGAATTAGCAAGGTCTGAAAATGGCCTTAGGGCATGACTTAGTCAAACAGCAAAGTAGAGAACCAGAGTGAAAAGGGATTGTCATCCCTTCTGCTTTTTCCCAAAGCTAATGTTAACAGAGACCTTTACTCCCAACTCAGCCAGCAAAAAAAGTCTGTAAAACGAGAATAACAGGGAGGCATCACCCAAGATGGCCTGGAGACCACTTAAGTAACACCAAGCATCCTGATGAGGAATGTAAATCTCACTCACTTCTGCACTAAGAAATGGTCTTGCAGACTATTAGTATACCAGCATGTTTGCCTGCCCAGCACCCTCCCAGCTGAAAGAAGCAGGTAAAGACATGTTTAACAAAATCAGATTTCTTTCCTTTCTCTTCCTGTGCTCAGGAAGATGTGCATCTTTGACACTATCTGCTGCATGTTTTCATGCCCATGATCATTTCATGGACCTTCTTATTGAGGGCTCCTCCATGAACACCCTTCTTGCCCATGAGGAAGATCAGGGCTCTGGGGGTCCTGCCRATGCAGATGGATCTGCTGTCTCCGCCTTTGGTTCTGATATCCATCACATCATCTTTTTCTACCAGTAGGTTGTCACGAATCACACTGCACTTTTTACCAGCTATGGTGATGCCGGTTTGCAGGAACGCTTTCCTATCCGGGCCAGTGATCAAGCCCACTTCTTGAGGTGAGATGGCTGCGAGCAGCCCTCCTGGCTTGGATGCCCACACACACTTGTTGTCAGAGTGGCCCACGATAGCCACGTCTTCGACGTTCCTGTCCCTCAGGATGCAGTTAATGTAGTTCTTCCAGTCCGCCATCCCGGCCGGGTGGTCCAAACACCTCCAAAATGCCTCGCGCCAAACTCCTCTGTCTTCTGGCTGCTGGGACGCAGCTCTTGGCGAACCAATTCTGGAAGTTTCAACGTGAGTTGATGGGTGGACGATCCCAGCAACGTGAGCAATGGGGATTCAGGAGGAGTCGACGGACGTGGCTCTTGCTTTGCCGGTTGCCGGGGGAGCGTGCCAGCAGCTGCTCGGAGTTTCTCGGCGGTTCCGGCAGCCCGTGTCGGCAGCCGGCGCATTGTGAGGGCACGCTGGCCCTCAGCGCGACAGCCCGCACGGGGACCTWCTCCGGCCACCAAGCGCCTCGCGCAGGGCTTTCCACCACAGCCTCTGAACCACGGGGAAGCTTTCGGGTGCCGTCTCACGAGTCCGGCGGCTGGCCTGATGTCCGAACACAGCCGAAAACACATGGCTGCCCCCGGCCCAGGCTCGGCGCCGAGGTCCGCCTGCCCCGCGCTCGACTCGGTCCACCTCAGAGCTGCCCCCGCGTCCTCCTGGCGGACCCCGTGCTCCGTCTACTCGCGTATTTCCGTGCCGTCCGTTCCTTCTCCCGGAACGCGGCTTTTAGAATCAGCCCGCAACGTTCAAAAACGAGCAGAAATAAATAAATAACAAGGAGCGGGAAGGGGGCAGGCGCTGCCGCTCCGCGCCGGAGCCCGCAGCGCGGCGGGGGCGGTGCGCGGCCGCGCTCTGCCCTCCCGCCGCCCCTCGAGCGCCGCCGCCTCCCCGCCCCGCCGGGCCCGCTCGGCCGCCGGAGGCGCCGCGGGCCGCAGTCGCCATGAGCGGGGCGCGGGCGGCGCTGGGCGGCGGGCTGTGGGCGGCGGCGGCGGCGGCGGCGCTGGCCGCCCTGCTCGGGGCCTGGCGCTGGGGCGGCGGGCGGCGGCGGGCGGCGGGCGGGCGGCTGCAGCGCGTGGGGACGGTGTCGCGGCTCTTCGTGTACCCGGTGAAGTCGTGCCGCGGCGCGGAGGTGCCGCGGGCGCAGGTGACGCCGATGGGGCTGCGGAGCGGGGAGCTGCGGGACAGGTAGGGGCGGCCCGCGGCGGAGCGGGGGCGGCGCGGGGCGGCGGGGCCCGCGGGGCGCCTCACGGCCGCGGCCTGCCGCAGGTTCTGGCTGGTGACCAAGGAGGACGGGCACATGGTGACGGCGCGGCAGGAGCCGCGGCTCGTCCTCGTGTCGGTCGGCTGCGAGGACGGCTGCCTGACCTTAAACGCCCCGGAGATGAAGCAGCTGCGTTTCCCTGTCAGTCTCTCCAGGAAAAACCGCGTGCGCAACTGCAGGTACCGAAGATGGGGACGAGCCCCAGCACCCGAGCTCCTTGCCCCTGCCCATCGTCCCCTCTCTGCGCCTGCCCAGTGCTGCCTCTCATTTACATGCCTCTATTTCTATTTATTTGAGCGCTTTCTTGTGCAAAAGTTGCAAGTTGAAACTCTCCGTTACATGTTGTGCAAGAGGTCAGGGTTGATCGCTGTAATGTGAGGTCTGGTTTTAATCTGTTTAATTCCAGTGCAAGCAGATCTTGGGACAAGGTAACGCAGTATTCAAAGCTCCTGCACTGAGTATCTGCCAAGTGAACTGTGATCTTCAGTCTTCAAGTGGCATGTTTACCCAGGCGCGTTTGCTGTCCACTTTTTGCGTTTTAGCTTGTGTCTGGAAATCTCAGTCATGCATCCGCCGCTTCTTGGTCACCTCTAACACGTTTGCGCTACATGTGCGTCAGCGCTTTTGGGTGCGCGCTGGCCGTTCGGTGGAGGTGAGCTCTCAGGGCCGAGTTGCCCTACCTGCAGACACTTAACTGAGGTGCCCAAATGGGTAGCTGGGTCTCTTGGTGCTCTGCTGTGGTCCTCAGAGAGACACGGGTGTTCCCAGAGAGCAGCTCGTTCCTTGTAGCCCCCCGTCCCCCCCCCAGCCTCGTACCTTGAGGGGACCTAAGGTGAGCGGATTACGCACAAGCTGCATGCCTAGAATGATGCTGGATGAATCCAGGCCTAGTTACTTCACCGATGTATTGGAATCCGTGCTGAAAAATGGCCAAGCGGAAATGCARAGCATCTTTTCACTGTTAAATGCCAATTACGCATAAGACTGTTCAGTAGCTGTAAATGGTATTAGCCCATACCAGYATACTGGTAAGTGTTCCTTTGGATAGCAAGAAAGGTTAATGTACCAGCTGCTATAATTAAAGCTAACAGAGTGCTTGAGAGGAACTGCATTCATTAACTTCGAGAACATATCTGTTGCTGTGGAAACCACGGGTTAGCATAGCTCAGTATCTTTATTTACACAAGGCAGGTGCAAGTTACAAACAACAGCATTTGTCGTGGAGAAAGAGGGCAATCTTTTAAAACTCTGTCTGGAACATGTATGTACTAGCCAATGATACACACACTTCAAAAACATGCACTGTTTTTGATATGTTATTTTTCTGAAATTCGTGGTGCCATTAGAAAAAGATTTACATAGKCTGATGCATTTCAGTAATGAAAAATTATGTTGACCTTCTGAATTACAGATCTCAGTGCTTTGTTTTTCTCTTAATTTTTCTTCYTTTGCCTTAATAAGCTGTTGCCTTCTCTAGCTTTAAAATTGCTAGATTTAGGAAATGCAGACAAGCAAAATTAGGTTTGTGTAAGTGGACTTTGAAAGTTGCCAAGTTGTCCATGCTGTCATAGGCTGTGGAGGTAGTCATGCCCATAAGTTCTCTAGTACTTTTCAGGTTGATACCTGCATTTTGYGTGACAGCTGTGCTTGAGCAATTTGAATTGCCACATCAAGGCAGATTCTTTCTGATCTACTTAGCCATTCCCAAAAATGAGATTTGGGAACAGTACTGTATTCAGGCAAATGAAGTCTTCGCTTTTCCTTCCAGGTTTTCACTTCCACCTTGTGAGTGGGAATAGCTATCTTATTGCACAGTATAGTCTGTCTGCAAGGTCCTCTGCCCAGACCTGCATTTATTCTGCTGCCTGGAGCGCACAGGGCCTTCAGATCGGTGCTGGCTTGTGCCCAGTTGTTTGGAATTGAGGCAATGCAATAGCATATTGGGCTGAAAAAGGCTGTGCACACATATCTGTGCTTTAAAACTGGGAAGTCCAGTTGCGGTTTTTACTTCGATATTAACAAGTCTGATGCTTGAGGGAGGCAAATGTAGGACTAAAGTCACTGCATGTGCACAGTCTCTATTCATGGAAATAGCTTGTTAGATTTGCAGTGCTGAGAGTTTTGTGGGTAGAAAAAAGTAATCTAGGAAGCTGTAAGACCCTTACTTCTGCCATCAGACCAATTTGAAGGCAGATCTGTGCTCTGGCTCGGACTGGAGGGAAGACAGAGGCAGTTGAATATTTTGGACAGTAGCAACCACTGAGTTGGTTTAGAGGATCCCAGCAAATACAGAATGTTACTGAAGTTTCTCCAGTGTAGAAAGAGCCTTCCTGATCAGCCCTTTCTGGTTATGCTTGGAATGCATCTGTTGTGGTAGTTACTAGATGTTGCACTGTTTTTGAATAAAATAAGAAATCAGTGGGGCATTACCAAAGAGATTACTTAATACATTTTATACATTAAATGAGTAAACATGTTTATAGATACATCACCACAGAACAGCAGTTCATCCCTCATCTTGTTACTGTAATTTGTCCTAATTAAATTAGACTGTTCTTTTTGTTTAGGAAAGTGAAGGCTGCTTCTTATCACTTTCATGTCTTTGAGGAAGTATAGCTATAGTTTTGTCTTGGTCTTCACAGTACAGTTGCTTGCTACACTGATGCTGCCTTGCACCCCTTACTGCATGTAACAGCAGGAAGTGTCATGCTCACAGGATCTGCTTTGCCTCACCAGAAGCTCTCAGGAGCACTCTGAGAGTCCTGGGTCTGTGAGTCGTTCCTGTCTCAGCTTGCCTTTTTCAGGTTTTTGCCTAGATCACTGCTTGCTGCCTCTCAAACTTTTGCCATGAGACACCAGTCTTAAGCTTCCTAATTGGCTTTTCCTCAGACCAGCTTCAGCTCCTGCACTACTGCAGATGTTATTAGCTTGAACAATATATGTGATGTATTTTTACTTAAGTAATTGTAGGAGCACATCTCTGCTCCCCTGAAGGGTCTCACCCTCTCTAAGTGCTGCCAGACAGTCTGTGATCTTGGACTATCTCTCATGCGTACTTTCTGTGTTCTCTGTTTTTTATTCCTTGCACCCAGAATGGAGGAAAACAATATGTAAAAAAAAAAAAAAAAGAAAAGAAAAAGCAGGATGTGTTTCCAAAATAGCAAATCACACATTAAAATGTATAAATGAGCGCTGTATGTCCTGTAGTAGTCACTCTTACTACAGTAGTTGGAGATGATGCACCTGAGAGGATGATCACACGTTTCCTGCACTAGCATGGAGATTCTGCTTCCTTATGCAGCAGTAACATGATGCAATGGTAGTCACACCTGTGTGGATCTCACCCTGGCCATGACACGGGTTTGTAGGTGCACCAAGCATGTGTTCCACAGCATGAAAACATAAATGAGTGGTGAGAGCTAGTATCCAGATTGGAGCACATGGGGGAATTGGTCCACTGAAATGCTGTAAGGATCACGTCAAGGTTGCCTTTCAGAGAGGGCCAAGCATTGGTCATTATTTGTAGATCAGGTTCTGTTGGAATATGTGGAGGCAAGCACTGAAAAATTACTGTAACTTGTAGTGTTGTATCTGCTATCTAAAAATAATAGAGAGTGCCATCCTGTTGTACTGAGGGGGACTCAGAATGGTTTGAATTAGGTAGCAGCTAACTCTTAATGCACTGACTCCCAGCAAGTCCCCTGAAATAAGCAGGAGCTGGAGGTTTTAGTTGTTGTCTTATGTATGGGTTGTACGATTAGATCTAGAATGCTAAGAATGAGCTTGTATTACGAGGACTCCGTCTTGCTCCTCAAACAGCTCATCAGAAGTGATGACTTAATGCTGAAAGCCTTGACCAGAGAACTTGCCTGTGGTTTTTAAGTCTGATAAGCTATATTTTTGGAAAAATGATCTTTTTTAAAAATGATAGCAGCCAACAACAAAAAACCTCTCCTCTTCTTTAAACCTGGCAGCAGAGATACGGCTGTTGATGTTCTGAGTAGGTGGTAAGGTGTCAGAGTAGATGTGGCAGGGAGGGAACGGAGGTGCGGTTGAGGGAGAGGACCGATTTACAGGTGTGGCACTGTGAGTTTCTCGTGGCCGTAGGATGTTTCTGTGAAGAGAGCACAGCTCTTCCAGCCATTTATAGTGACTGGAGTGCACATGCACACMAATAAACCCAGGGAGTACCTGAAATGCCCGTGTGTGCGTGTGTAAAGCAAGCAGTGAAGTGAGTGAATCTTTCTGGCAGCATTAGCTGGCGGCCACTAGCCTTGATTCCCGGGAGCCCCTTGGCCTGCTGGTGTGTGAGGAGACAGGAGGACAGGTGCGTGGAAGGAGGAGAGCAGGCCACTGGGTGGGTGTTGCTGCCAGCACCCCAATAACTCGTCTCTGCCTTGGATGAGGAGGGCCTCTAGGAGYTGGGCACGGGCTAGCCGAATTGCCTGCGTATCTGCATGCTTTAAGCTGTGCAGTGTGTGGTTACAGAGGCAGAGGAAACCACAGTGCATTTGGGTCAAAATCAATACTTTGAGGACGGTAACGAAACCATTTGTGACTGGTGTTGAAGGTTATTGGAAGGTTGAGTGGAGGTTTATTTTTCCTGCCAGAAAATTGTTACTTACATAAACTTGTTTATTTTCTGCTGCCAGCGGCTTTTTGTGTCCCGTGGACTTTGCTTCCATTATAAAACTTTTAACCTCTCTTAGTATGTAGAATAACTCAATCTCTAGGTTTTAGCATTGCTTATTGTCTTCGATACCTGTCACTAGGTCTCACTGGGGTGTTGTGCCAGAGGTTTTAGGGGAAGTCAACACATACCTTTTTCGTTGTTACTTTTAACTTAGGTTTGTCTGGGGAAAAAAAACTTTCAGATTTTGGAAAACGACTGTGTTTTGGAGGAATTCTCTTGATGAGACCACTGGCAGATGGTTTAGGTTTGCACAGCACCTTCTGCTCAGCCTTCTGAGTGGAGAAAATGATTCTCAAGTGGTTTAGATCCAGTGTGTGATTTCGAAGGAAAGTGTAAATATCACGTTTTAACGGAAACTCTTTTGCAGCCCCAGCAATRCTGTATCTATTACTGTTTCATCGTAAGAATATTTATGACACAATGCAAAGTCAGAATGTTAGTTGAAATGATCTTTGGGCAGCAGAGTTTCACTCAGCTCCAGCTAAATTGTGGCAGCATTAAAATTTGAAGGAAAGCTTCCTTAATGTTGAGAGACAACATTTACAATTTTTAATTACAGTAACTAACCATGTCCATTTTAACTATCATTCATTTTCTGAAATAAATTACATTTCAGTCACTTTCTGGATAAAGGTCTTTTGATTTTTGAAGTCACATACAAGGGCAAGAATATACCCTTTATTTTACTTGCAGGTGAAGCAAACTGATGTGATCCCTTACAGGGCCACTGATAGACAGTTAGGTCTGTGCACCTAAAGCCTATTTCAGGGTTCATTCTTTCATCCTGAGGCCTGTTAGTATTTTCTGGCCATGTCCATAGTACACATCTTCCAAAAACAAGATATCTGGAAGGAAATTGRGTGCTGGGATTAATTCTTATGCTATATTCAGAAACCAACTTCTGCTTTATTATAATTCAGGTAGTTTGTTTACAGTATCTTATTACTACTTTTATAACAAGCTGTTTGCCTTTGAATAATAACATGCTTGAGCCTTCAGCTTTACAACTAACTGGCTGATATGCCTTGTGATCCTTCAGGTTGTTCGGATTGGATATCCAAGGCAGGGACTGTGGTGATGAAGCAGCTCAGTGGATTACCACTTTCCTGAATACAGAGCCATATCGACTAGTGCACTTTGAACCTTCCATGGTGCCAAGAAAGTCAAAGGATATAATAAACCTTTTTCGAACCACAGATGAGGTAAATGAATCTTTTTCCCAGCAGTGTGTTTTTGTGTCTTTTTTTTTTCCTTTCTCTTCACCAAACCTGCATGTTCAGCCCTCAGATGATGAGCTCAGTTTAGCAAGGTATGTAGCCATGTACTTAAAGCATGTGAACATTTGCCTTTAGGACAACTTACTTGCCTAAATTTTGCTTTAAGTCTGCTCTAAACTATTGACTATCCACAACTAAAGAGTGTTTTGCTGACATTTTAAGAGGAACTGTTATGTTTCAGAATTCAATGAAATTCCTTTTTTTGCCTCAACAAATAGAAGAAAACTATGTTTTTAAAGAAATTTTGCTGGTGTAATCCGTGTTGTGCAGAAAACCTTCATTCTCTATCATTTAGAGTCTAGTGGTATTGTGGTATGAGTTGTCTTACCTTGTATTCTTTTTAGAGGGGTAGTGCTAAACCTAGGTCTCTGTAGTCACAGGCTATTGTGGAATCCAAAGAGGGCTGCAGAGTTTTCATCTTTTTCTTCCTGAGGAGAGGCTGGAAGACGGGGTATTAGATGGAGATTTGCAGGCAGGGAAAGGAGATGTGCTCAGTCAGTACATTCCCTAGATGTCCTCTTATCATTGGAGCCACTCGTGCTCTTCTTTTTGTCTAAATAAAACTATGTAGAGGTGGTTTGTACTGAGCCTGATAAGTGTAAACTTTTTAAGCAAATGCAAATTGTGACTACCTTACCCTACCATCATGATGTTATTAATTATAGAACATCAGTGGTTTGCTTGTTGCACAAACAGAAGGATGTGTATGCAAGTCTGGACCTTTATATACATGCATTTATCATCTAAGGACACTGAGACCTATGGAGAAGATGACAGGTTTCAGCGAATCAGGTGGCAGATTGGGAAGGGTCACATTCAGGAGTCCTAGCATGAACAGAGGGCAGAACTGTTTCTGTCCAACACTCATTTTCTTGTGGTTGGAAGAGAAAAAGGCATGGTTAAGGTACAGTATGCATGAGGGGAAAAGGATAATAGACAAGAAAAGACAGGAGGCGGGCTTTCAGGCTATACTGACTTCTATGCCAAAATTCTTTCCAAAATTTCCTACTTTTTCAGTGCAGCTGACTTACATAGGATTTTTCTTTTAATCCTGTTCATTGGCCTTGTTTGCCAAAATGACAGCCAATGGCAAACTTAGGGCAATGAATGGACTGTTGCAATTTAATATGGATATTCTGTATGTGAATCTCTTTCTCTGTGGAAAAAAATAGATTAAGTATATAGAAAAATCCAGTTAGTTGATTAAAGTCAACCAGCTAACTTCAGCAAGTCCATATACTTCTAACTGTCTTTCGTAACTTGCCACAACATGTTTTACTGACATACTCCATAGAATTAATGTCTGGAACATGCACCCTGTGTTGCCTACATTTATTGTATTGTAGAAGAAGTTGTGGTAACTGATACAATTTGTGGCTTAACTCTATAAATAAAGTTTAATTTTACAAGTTGAGCAAATAAAACTTACTGGTTACTGAAATAGGAAAGGGCATATTATTTCACTTCTTAACATACTTCTAGTGAATTAAAACCTCACTGCAGCAGCATAACACTGCCAAGCTACTATCTGGCTATTGGCTCCAACATACTAGTCTTTTTGCTGTTATTTCTGCAAACTGAATTTCCCATGGTGTTGCAGCAGCCATAGAATTTCTTTGTGTTTATGTAGGTTGCCTACCCTGACTGTAGCCCAGTCTTGATCCTCACAGAAGCTTCACTGGAAGATCTAAACACCAGACTGGAGAAGAAAGTTAAGATAGAGAACTTCAGGCCAAATATTCTTGTTACAGATTGCCGTGCTTATGAAGAGGTAAAATAATTCTTAAGTGCCTTTTTGGAGGCTTGGATATGTTTTTTGTAACCCAATTTCTTTGGGAGATTGTATCAACAAGGATGAGGAAAGCTGCTGTTCTATGATTTGCAGCTGACCTCCAGACAGATGCAGCATTGTCTCGCTTGAATGCATGCAAAACTTTGAGGGAGGCGACAAGCCTGTGAATACTTACTTAGCTTAGTGAAGGATAAAATAAGTATATTGAAGTGACAGGCTACAACTGAATGTTCGTCTTTAAGTGTGAAGTAAGGAAACTTATGCACACTGTAATGCATCAAATTAATGATACAGATAAACAAATTGTAAATCATCAGTGTGATGTTTTGTAATTGTTGTCACAGGAGTAAAAATTCATCCTTGTAATACTGCAGTACCATAACTGCATCTCCCACAATATTCTGGTAGTGCAAAAAGCACCATGTCTGTGAAGGTAAGTGGTGGTGTTGATGGCTTCTGAGTGTTTTGATGTCATGTTTGTGTTTTGCCAAAGAATTTGCTCTGTAATTGATGTAATTACTGATGTGTCCTGAATTGGGTGAATGTAGTGACAATAGGTTTTTCATTAAAGTAATACCCTACTGTAATTGTGCTTGCCTTGAAGATGCAAGAAAGGTGGTTGTCCAGAGTGATACTGCATCTTCTAGGAATGACTATGCTTAGAACCAGCTCCTGGAAAAATGGTTACATGTGGTTATGTCTAATTTGTGCATAATGTTTACCTTCTCTCAGGACTCCTGGGAGGATATTCTTATTGGTGATGTGGAGATGAAAGGGACAGTGTCTTGTGCCAGGTAAAAATTTGGAACTCCTATTAAATACATACACGCACACACACGCACACACACACACATACATATATATGTATGTATACCATGTGCCATGATTGACTTGGCACTGTCTGTCTTTGCAGGTGTATTTTAACAACTGTTAACCCAGACACTGGGGTCCTGGATAGGAAGGAGCCACTGGAAACATTGAAAAGGTAGTAAAAATACAAATGCTTCCAAGTCTTGAGTGGGTGTAGGCTAGATCCCAACAAACATTAGGCAGGAGTTACAGAAGTGATTTTAAGCATATGTTAGATTCATGGTTAAGGTGTAAAGGTCTACTTTAGTTCTACTTTCTGCAATTCCATATGGTAAGAAAACTCAGCAAGTTCTCTCTTCCTTTTTGCAAACTTTACCTTCTCTACCTCTTCTATCTCTACCTGTGTGAATGCCTGTGGAAATAGATATTTAAGGTGTTAAAGGGTCTGACATTGCACTTTGTGCATGCCTTTTTATGATAGTTTTTTGTGTGTGAATACATGGATATGTGAATACAATCAGTTTTATTCTGTTAAACTGCTTAGTTTTTTTTTTAATTATTATATTTATTTAGTTTAATCTAGTAAGTTGACCAAAACAGGGCTGTTCATGTACCTTCTCTCTGTCATCACTGGTAATTTGATGCTTAGAATTTGCTACCACTGATTCATAAGTGTTCTCTCTCTGCAGTTACCGCTTATGTGATCCATCTGAGCGACATATATACAAATCCAGCCCTCTCTTCGGAAGGTATTTTGCTGTTGACAAAACTGGAACAATTCAAGTTGGAGACCCTGTGTACAAGATAATCCAGTAAAGGGAGATAGATTTTGATCTGAAAATGCCTTTTCACTTTGATATTTAAATTGTTTTCCCGTGAACACAACCACTGACACAACTTATTTCTTGCAATATTTTGTGTTTTATTCCTTTGTAAGGCACAGGGAGTCTTTGAGCCTATGAGGTGCCGAAATGATTTTAGATCATGTCATCTGCTAGCATGCCTGTAGAAACCAAATCTTTAGATTTTTTACAGGCTGCGATAGAAGAAACTCCAATCCAAAGACAATTTATGGCGCTACTGAGAGTACCACACTTCTTAATTTTTGTGTCAGGCTGCATATTGGAATCCAAAATTATGCGCAAGGGCTTTGCATCATGTATTAGATATGGTTAGTGTCTCTAAAGAACCATAAAACAGTCAAGCTGAGGCAAAGGTAAAGTTAGCCTTACTAGTACACAGGGAGTGCTGAAGTCAAGGCCTTATCTTAAATTCCACCCTTCTTTGGTCTTAAGCATCTTCCTCTATTTCTGGAGGTATTTTCATTCAGTGTTTCTTAACCTGCAGTAATTCCCTGAAGACTATGTGCTATCTTTTAAATTGGAGCAGTGTCAGGAGGAGAAAGGTTGTGAACTGACTAAATGCGTCTCTGTTCTCTAGGTGGGAACATTGACTAACAATACGTAGGTTCATAGGTTCGTTTACATCCTCTGTTTGAAAGTGTGGGTCATCTTTGTATCTCCCCTGAAACATACCCTAATAGCTGGTCTATGGGCTGTTTTAGAGTGATGCGTTTCCTACCGTATCATAGAAATTGCTGCAACTTAACTAAAAGAATTAGATGTTTGTTAGACCAGAGGCTTTGCTTACATTAGAGAGAAAAAAGCTTTTGGGAATGCCCTGATCCCAAAACTCCCTCTGTCCAAACTGATATCCTAGCCACTGTTTTAGGGTGCTATGTTCATGCTTAGCTCCTCTCTGGCTCAATGAATCTCTTACTGTAGGGTGTCTCTACCAAAAACACCTGCAAATACAGATAAGCAAAGTTGTATGCATCCAGGGGGATCCAAACTTTAGACTTCTGCTGCCAAATAGCAGCTAACCAGGGGTTTCGAATTTGCAGTTTTAGACTGAGCATTTTAGCTTCCCTACCCTCTACGCTTTTTTTTTTTAAATCCTGACTGAAATGTCAACTATTTGCATGAAATTGATAATCATATTTTCTGCTGTATGTTATACCACATAAAACAAGATGAGGGTTTATGCAGGGGGAAGAAACAACTTRGATGATGGCAGTGCTATCTTTTCTTCAAATCTAGCAGAACTTCACCCCCATCCCGTACTCAAAGACGACAGTGAGCCATCTGTCAAGCACTTGGCCACCTGTAACATTGTTATGGATTAGTATATCTGGAAAGAGTGTTGAACTAGCCAAAAGGGGATTCTAAATAAGTATGAAGAAAGACAAATCATGGCCTAGGTTGGAGTCTAGATTCTCTGTTCTCTGTTGTGAGTATGAAACTGGGATTTTGCTGCRCATCCACAGCTGGGACTGTATATTGCGTACTTGTACGTTGCTATTCCCAATGCAGTGACTAGTGGGAGGACGTGAGAGAAAAAGCATCTTTTAAAATGCAAATAATCATGAGGTCCACTTTAAAAAGCCTATGTTAAAAATCCTTAAAAAATATTAGAGGCTGAGACATTGTGGAATTCCTCAAGTTATTATTAAGCAAAGACAACCTGCTGGGCTTCCAGAGCAATTAGATAAGTGTGTGTCTCAAGTCAAAAAAGGGGAAGGAAAGAGAGCTAAACTCTTGCCTTTAGCAAAGCATAATTCTTCGTTGCTGTCTTTGCACCACATTAGGAGTTATGTAACACAAATTGTGTGGTGTAGGTCATGTTGCGTTTTGATATCAATGCCTGGATTAATTTGGGAATGCGGCTGTTTGTCTAATGGGAAATTTTGCATCTGTGTTCCTGTTACTGAAAGAAAAGTACATAGATCTAAACCCTGATTTACCCCTAGAATACCTCCTCAGAAATTTTGGCTAGAATCCTAAAATGAATATGCTTCTGAGTGTAATAAATTTGAGAAATGACATTTAAGTCAATTATGTGATAAAAGAGGGCCATCCTGGGAGCAGCTGAGAGAAGCTAATTAATATTACAATATAAATGTTTTCATATAATTGTTGAATTACTGTAACTGTAGGAATTACATTTGATTCCACTGAAATTTTTTAGGAAATTGAAAACATATCAGTCTTACAACACTTTTTGTGTATGTGTGCTTAAAACTGTTAACTGCGTTTTAACTCTGGAAAGCAAAAAATATTCTTCTACTAAAAAAAGTAAACTTCTGTTGAATCAAAACTCTTGTAAGGTGTAAGATTTCTGGAGTTTTTTTTTACTTTGTTCTCCTTTGTGGCATTTAACTTCTGTTGCTGCTTACTGAACCTCATATATGATTAATATTTTTTTTGTTTGTTTGTTTTAATCTTACCTCTATATTCAGGAGAATCTGTAGTTAACCAGAGGAGGTTATATGACTGAGAGCAGAATGATCAGACGTAAGTGGTCTTCAGGCTCAACTTCACAACTTTTATGATGATGAAAAGATGTTTATAGATTAACCACTGTAAAACTGATACATTTCTGACCAAATTTTTTCTCCATGCGCATACAAGAACAGGAAAAAATTACCTTGAAAGTGGGAACATTGAGTACACTCAAGCAGTGCAAAGGAATGTTTCCTATTTTAGGTCTTTAAGTATAAAGCTAATGCTTGTTTTACAGCAGTAACTGGCCAGTATGGTTCTTTCAGAAGACTCTGTGAGAGAAGGCCAATGCCTTACAGGCAGAAGTTTCATGATTGCTTAGGATCTGAGATGGAGATATCTTAACCAAGACTGCCCTGGAAAAGAGGAGAGAACTGTGCTTCTGCATCTTAAGGAGGAAAAGGCCCTTCAAAGGCATTACTCTCCTCTACAAGACGAAGAGATTTTCCTGGCTCTTGCCACTTCAAATGGCAAAGGTTTCAAGAAAGGCAGTCACTGGTGCAATATTTTTGGACTATTCTAGCATCTTAAATTGGCCTTATTCTTATTTTGAGATCTGTTAAGAACTTTCCTGCGCAGTGCAGCTGTAGGGCTGAGGAYTATACCTGCAAAGTCTTTATTCGTTTTGGACAGAAGAGTCTTAGAAAAAATGCAGACGTTAAAGACATGTACCAAATCTTTTCTTCAACCAGAAGATATGCAGCGTTTATAYCTTTTTAAGATTACTATTTCTACTTCGTCCACATAGCCATTGTCTTAATGTTGACCATATTTGCTTCCAGTATCACTTCCACTAGTAATTATTTTTGCGTTTTACCCAGAGAGATGAAGGCAGTAAGGGCTTCAGATACTGCACCTCTTCTGAAACAAATCTACTTATTTAACATTAGAATATTTAGATTCTAGATCCAGATTTAAAAAATATGTGAAGGTATTTAAAATCTTCACTTGTATTGACTTTCCTGGTGTGAGACAACAGTCTATGCCTGTAGGTGCACTTTGTAACTACCTTCTCTTTTATTTATTGGAGTTTTGTTCCTTTGAACAGTGCCATGCCTACCTGCTAGCTGGGCTGCTTCCTGGGCAGTGTGTGAAGACACTCTCAGCAAAGAGGGGATTGCTGGCTGCAGCTGCTGACCATTGCAAGACATGGGAACCCACAGTAACAGTCAATGCTGGTGGAGCAGGGGCTAAAGCCTCCTTTGCTCCTTGGCTGGTAAATACGTGTCTGAGATTGTTATTACTGGGATGGAGGTAGTCAAATCTAGCAGTTTGAACTGAAAACCTGTGGTGAAGGCAGGCATTAAGGAGAACTAAGGAAGTGCTCATCCACAGCAAGGGCAGAGGTGGCAGGTAGGACAGCAAGTAGAAGTTTGCTCAGAGAAGTCAGTCAGGCCAGGTAGCAGGAGTGGCCAGAAAAGGGAGGAGGTAAGCAAGGGCTCTTCGCATTGATTTCAGGAACTAAAAACTCAAGTAGCTGTAGCCAAAGCTAAAGAGCAGGTGGAGTCTTCAAGAACTGATACTCTCTGCAGGTTGAGCAGAGCAGAATTTGTATTGCACTGGGTCAGCACGTACTGTATGCAGCGCTGGTGGGGGCTTTAGCTAACTGCATTATATTCTACCTATTCAGTCTATAGGCACACAAAAGGCTATGTTTCTGTAAAGAGGTTGGGTGGGAACATCTTATTTTTCTGATCCTATGTATGTGTAAAGCATCTTCCCTTTGCTTTTGTACTGTGTGCACTTGACTTCTAATCGACTGCAAGACCTTGCTTTCCTGCAGGGCCAGTGTTGCAGGGCAGAACTGCGTCTCCTGTAGCACACAAAATTGCTGTGACATCTTATCGCTGTTTGTTTGTCAGCTGACTATTCTCACTTTCTTTAGGGGCTAGATAATAAGCGTATTTATCAYGCTTCACTTGTCATTGATGTGTTACCATCACAGCCTCTTCCCTGCTGAACTCCAAAATACAGCTTCATTTACTGCTAGTTGAGGTTTGTCTTCCAGATACGATGAATGATGATGATTGTTCAGTCATGGYGAGCATGATTATATGCACTGACTCCTGGACAGTTAGTTTAGATAGACCTACCTTGGCATAAGTAAAAGGTGATGGCTGAACCTCTCAAGTGCATTTTATCAAGACTTCTCTCTCATAAGCATATGTCTGCAAGAAAACAGCTGGGTCAGAGTGCCATCTTCTCCAACTGCAGAAAGTCAAGCAATAGGTATTCAATTCAAATTTATTCTCCACATACCAAGGGCCACAGACCACTTCCCAATATGCTATGAAAACTTTAGATTTGTAATAAAAGATGAAAAGGTGCAGTGATAACAGATTACAAGACCATGGGAGAGATTGAGAGTACCAGCAATACCCTAGATCCTTTCAAAGTTAGAGATTGATCTCCTCCACTAGTTTCAAAATACAAATCTTTTACTGYATTTTGTATTTCACTGTATATTTCACTGTGGTGCAATTTGGCGATGAATATTAACTGTCTGTTCCTTGGGTTTATGTAATACAGAACTTACAGCAGAATACCAACTTTTTCCAATTAGCTCAGCTAAGGAGACAGGCARTATAAACTTTCCTTTTCCTCAGTTCTACTTTATTTCTGTTTAATAGAGTCAAAGTTGTCGGGTAATGATTTCCTTCATCCCAGGCTGCATAGCTTTTAGCAAAACTAGTTGTCTTTCAGCTCATACTGTGTGTTYATAAATGTACTGCAGGGGGTCACAAACATCCTAGTGGGGGCCTGAGGGTGGGGTTGCTCTGTAGTTAAATCTAGAGGGATACCAGAAAGCCAAATATGTTCATCAATCTAAATTTAATTGTAGRAAGTTTGGAAAAATATGTAATACTTTCAGAATAATTTCAGAATTCAGGCCCTTAGAGAATGCTGAAAGCAGATACAATTTCAGCAGCTTGCTAGGACTACCCAGTACTTCTGTGGTGCTGCTGAGAATATGGCCTTTCTTCTCTACGCTTGGCATGGCTTTTTGAAGTCCATCTTTGGAAACGGTGGTGGCAGTGCTAGAGTCAGCATTGTGTACACCCACGAAGAGGTGAGGAGTGTACGTGCCTATTTTAAGATTCTCAGGAAAAGCAAGGTTTGTCTGATTATTTGTCTGAGCATGAAGCTGAACTCAAGGGAAAATGGGCAGTGCCCATGCAGAGGCAAGGTTTTAGAGTAAATAAGAAGATGAGTATGCCTTTTTTCACCCTATTTTTTGTTGCACTTAACAGTTGTAGAAACAACTGCAAACACAGATGACACAGTGAAATCTGACCCTTCGATGTGGAGCAGAAGAGGTTGTCAGCTTGGACACCCAAAGAAATCAGAGACAGCAACGTGTCTGAGGCACGATGCTCACAAAGTCTGCCTGCAACTCTTGCAGTACAGCCSTGTTCCCATGGTATCTCAGTTCCAGGTGGGGCCTTAGTTACTCAGCTTGACCACATAATTCATTGCCTTTCTACCYGTTGTTTTTCTAGAGAACAACAGAAGTTTAGCACTTCATTTGAACGGTTTTATTTGACTTTCTAAAAATCCTTTCTTAATATTATTAAAAAGATCCTACTGGTTGGAGCTGAGGTGTCAGGAAAAGCTGTATTGCTGATAAACAAGAGGAACCCTTTACTTAACGTATATGTAATCATTGTGGAGCCATATTCCAGCATCTCTTTGCAAAAAAATAATATTTTTAAAAGGTTCTGTCAAGTTTAGCATATTTACGAGAGCATGTTCCATGTTCTTTGGAATGCTGATGCTTGTCTTGCATTCCTTTGACCTCCCTGCAATTCAAAAATAGCTGTTCCTACCCCACTGAACTTTCTACATAAATAAATTTAATCAATGCCAGCTCCATGTGAAGAAAATATAGCCTATTTAAACTTATTAGCTAGTATTGCAGATAATTCCTGCCCTCTCTGGTTCCCCTGCAGTTGTTTGCCCCTTTTAAATGAATTTTTAAATGGATTAGCTTTGGATACAGTCTGCATCCCTGGCATGGCCCTTCTGACTAGTTACAGGTCTAGACGTGGAGGAGATGCCATTTAATAAATTCTCCATTAATTCAAGTAGGAAAGATCAGTGTATTTTATGTATTTATCTAGAGGGAGTTGTGCAAGTTGGTTTGGTGCTGGATTAGAAAGTACCAATATGTGTAAATTTAAAAGAGCATGCTCATAGATGACATTGAGTGCAACCACAGTTATAATAAACCTGGTCATTCTAAACAATTTTATTTTTAACAAACCTCAGATAATACTTTTGATTTTGTTTGGAGTTTATTTTCAAAGTAACTAATGTTTGGTCTGCATATTCTCCCCAAAATCACAAAATCACAAAGTTCTTCACAAAATCATGCAACATCCTTGATCTACAAATTCATTTTTGAAAAATCAACTCAAGGTGAGTTGAAGCCGTACCAGTGGCTTCTACAGGTGCCTGGAGAAAGTCAACGCAGCTGAAAAACCAGCCTTGTGTGTGTATTGATGACCAGCTGTGGTGTTTATCTGATGTAATGTTTGGAAAGTACTCTCTGCAGAGTCTGGTATTCTCTGGGGAATAATGTTGCTTATCTTGGTTTTGCAGCTTCAGTAAATCTTTTGCTAGCTGTCTTTACCAAGTGATCTCTTAGGTGCCCTGTGTTAGGACGGGTGGGATTTTCCAGTGCGATACGCTTTGCTAYGTGTTGATTTCATCTGTACTATCGCTGGAGCTTTTGATTTGTCTAGCACCTGGCTTTTCCATAGATACATGCCAAATATTTACCTCTTGAAGATGATATATTGGGAAAGAAAGATGCAAAATCAATCTGGGATATGGGCTGTCCCAGGTTTATTAGTTTAGAATGGATGTATTTMTGTCTAACCCCACTGGTGTCAGGAGTTCTCTGCTTTGATCGTCTCCTCTATATTAAAATTAGTCTTGGCAATCAGCGGTGCCAAGAAATAAATGACTGACAGAGATTCTGTCTTCAAACCTGTACCAAACATTTTCTGTGACTGAAGTTTTGTGCACGATTATTTTTGTTTCAGTGGTATCTGTGACTGGAGCCAGGATGGGTCTTGCCTGGCCAGGCAGGCTAGTGGTGTTGCTAAAAAGTAGCCTGTGCTTCAGGAAGCTTTCAGTCCCAGTTGCATGAAACAAACTCCTGCTAGCCAGAAAGAAAAGGGTAACATTAATAACAAGAAGTTTTGACACAGATCAAATTCTTGAAAACTCTGTATGTACTGTCCATCTCTGAGAAGGAATAAGTATTTTGGGCAAAACGTGCAAATTCCTGTCTGCTTTAAGATGCATTTATAAGTTCTGTAACAAGGACTATATGTGTGGAAAAATGACCACCTAGGAAGAAAATATCTGGGAACAACTTAAGCAAAATTTTGAGACTTGGAGAAATGACATTACAGAAATAATACTTCATTCAACAAAGCATTTTCTGAGGTGAGGGAGGGGGATTTTTTTTCTAAAGTCAAGCCAGGAGTTACCTATGATATCTCTGAATACTTGAAATAATCAAAAAGCCATTTGTGAAGGAAAATACACATGGAGGTAATGGCAGGGCTCTGTGCTCAAGTGAACATGCTGTGATAATTGCATTCCTGGGTGTGCAGTGTTGGCAGAGGGAAGGAGAGGGCACTCYGATTTCCAGGAATGCAATTTCGTGAAAATAGTTTTCCTTCTCATATGTCTTCTTTCCAGCCAAAAGGTCAGTGTTTTTAACATCATTCCATACATCCTTTGATGTATCAGAACAAATGGAAAAAGCAATCTTCACATGCTGCAAAAGATCTCTCGGGTTCTTTTTGGTGCCTTTCCTTTCACCAAAAGGAAAAGCACTTGCAAACGAAGCACAGTGCCAGCAGGGCTGAGAAATCCCTCTCCTGAGTGCAGGCGGCGTGGCGCAGCCCCGGGCATGTTTTATGGGCCCCATTGCCACCCTGCAGTGAAACCCAGGGCAGGCTGGACCACATRCAAGGGAGGTTGCACCAGTGGGTGGTTGAGGGAGCTGAGGGCCTCTTGCCTGTCTTGTTTTTGTCTCAGTGGTAACAAACTTGTGAAAATATTGTTGAGAGTTGTTGTTGCAGCCAACTGGCAGAGCAGGAAACCGCTCCTGAGTTACAGCCAGAAGTAGCTTGTAAAATACTCTGGTGRCTGCCCTGTGGAGGGCTTGCTGCACCTCAGGCCTGGTGGTTCRGTACCTGGCACACTTCAGACACTTTGCAGACCCTGGTGGGAAAAGATAACTGTTGTCTCTTTCTCACAGAGGAGCAGAGAGAAATGCAAGAGGTGAAATGCTTTGATAATGACAGTTAGCTCCTGCCAACACTTCACAGTCAGAAAGCAGTGGCCCCTGGATATCTGCCAGGCATTTCTCAGAGACGGATTGGAGAGTATGCAGTGTGCAGGGCATGTGCTGTGCGCCTRGAGCATCCAGAGACGTCAGGCCTGCAGGCAGATGGCTTGCACATAACCGTACAAGACAGCTGGTGCATCCTCAAGGCCTTGGGCCTGCTGTGTTTGCCATGTGGAGCTGATCTGCTCATTTTGTGTGTGGTATCTGGCAGCCTGGACAGAGCTACAGTGATGACAGGGCAACTGGTGGTGCGTAAAAGCAGAGTCCACAGGTCAGATCCTCTTCAGTACAAGTCCTGCTCTAACCCTGTAGCTTCACAGTTCAGGAGATGTGGTCAACTGAAGAGAGTCCTGGAGATGCTAGTCTTGTAGGGCTTTAAAGCAAGTCACTTAACTCTATCATGATCTGTACTAAGGTTAGTGGTGGGAAGAGGCATGTTAGTGTAGTCAATGTGTTAAATCCTTAGCACAAAGTTGCAATTCTAGCCTAAATTTGCAGGTTGTTATAAATAATGGTGTGACAGCTATGTTTTATGTCAAGCTGGTAATGTATGCTTAAATTTTATGCACTAACACTTTATCTTGTGATCTACCACAACAGTTTGGCCTCACCTGCATGTGGCTGTAGAGTTTGGGAGAAGCATGTGGTCTGGAAGACCCACACTGGCCCTGTCTGAGGATCGCCAAAGCTTTTAAAAGGGGCACCTTGCTTTTAAAAATATTTTAGCCTGTGCTATGTACTCTCCCCAATGGAGGTGGTCTTTTTATTTTGTGGATTAAGTAACATCTATACATAGTTATATCACAGCAGGCAAGTCCTGGAAGGGTGTTTAGAACATGGTACCCTGTGCTTTCAACCATCCGCGTTATAGGCCTGGTGCTTTAAGTCTTTGAAAACAAATCCTGATTCCTGCCTCTGCTGAAATAGATACCTTTGGATGGAAAAAATTGTACAAGGAATACATGGACTGAAAGTGGTTTAGACGGTTTCTGAACTCTCCTTTCATGAAAAAGCTAGGGCATTTGTAAGCTGTGGACATGATGAAAAACTGAATTAGCCTTACATTTCCAGCAAGCACAACAAACCTAAGTGGTTTCATTTCAGATTTCATTTATACATGTCAAAAAACCTGCAGCATGATATGGTATAGTTAACCCTCAATTTTCCCTAAAAATTGCATTTAGACTGACTCATTCCGTATTTGTTTTTCTGCTTTTTATGATTCCTGACACGTTACATGTTTCCAAAGTTCTTAATTTAAATACATTCTGCCTTAATCACTGGCATTTTTAGTATCTTCTTTGAGCTGTTTAAGTTGAAGGTAGGTAAGCCCTAGGAAGCCCTGTGTCCAGACCAAGACCTGGAACTGAAGGACCATTTTACCTAATGAAGGCAAATAGGGTTTAACTTGAGATCTCAGTATGCTCTGGAAGATCTTTCACTGCCTTTCTCCTATCTTCAGGATCTTTTTGTTGRTCAACACTGCAGGGACTTGTGACTTTAAGCTTTTCAGAGCTGTTTCTACTGTGAACTGCTTAGCCTGAAGTTTTATAATAAATTTTCCACATTGGAGCATCCTTGTGTTTGTACTATGTTATATATGTAGAGAAATTCAACACTGGAGGTGTAGACAGCTTGCTGTGAGACCTGTTCCAACTGAAGTCCACATCCAAGAGGCGCTGCTATTTTCTACTGCCGGTACCTGCTCATTTGAACCTCTTTGTGGGTAAACAATAACTGTGTGTATAAGGGACTTTAACATCAATAAGTTGAATCCTGTCCATTTCCAACCATCCTACAAAATGCTTATAATCTTTTCCCAGAGGAAAGAATTCAACATGAGCTCTGTAGCCTGTCTTAGRATTGTGTGTTGACTTTAAGCTACCATAAATATAACAAAGTGTAGATTTCCAGGAAAGGGAGTCATTAACGGGGGGAGCTGATGCCCTTCTTAGCATCCCAAAGGACAGATTCAGTTGAGCATCCTTCACTCTTGAAGGATTCTTAGCTGGAGCCTGGAGAGGTTTTGCATTTGGCAGCACTGGGTTCTAAATCTGTGCTAGCTCTACAGTTGTCAGCAAACTGTTCTCCTACCGCTATGCTTTTCCAGATGTTCAAGCAGTGAAGCTGCATTTTGCTCTTGTTGTCAGCTGTTTGACAGTGCTTCTACTTTTTAAATAAATATAAAAGCTAAGGTCTTAAATCACTGATAAAGTATAAATACACTTTAAAACCACATTAGAATATAGTTGCTGATGCTTACCTGTCAGGACTCCAGTTCAAGGTTCTCTGTTACTGCAGCTCAGATCATCCTTGGCTGAACATTTCAAGCTTTTCTCCTCTTACTGTTTAGATGTTTTGATGTTACTGGAAATGCAGTTCTTTTAGCTGTGWTCTTGGGAGAGATCTCCCTCTCCCATGTGCTGTTTGTGGTGTGTCCAATAGACTATTTCATTGTGGAATTGCCTGGTCCATGTATCAATAGAAATTTTGCCATTGTTTTCAAGGGAAAGAGGACCAAGCCTTTAATGGTTTAAGACTTTATATGCTTTCCTAATTTTACAGCATTTCAAGTAACCTGTTGAGTCCTAGGAAAAATATATAGTAAAACAGSTGAAAGAGGCCATCCATTTCAGGCAACCTGTAGCCTTACGAATTCTCTAAAATGCGTTTCTTTGCTTCTGGCAAATTCAGAAAGCAGCCAGCTTTTTTGGTGCAAAGTATGGGTTTCCTTATGCATAATCCACAAACAAGCATTGCAATATATTTTACCTTCCTTCATTGCTGGAGGAAGAGAAATGCTGTCTTAAAACTGTGCTTTATGATTGCATAATCATTTCTGATGGTGAGTTTTGATTTTTCTCTGTTACTGGAGATATAACTTAAATGATCCTTCTCTGCATTACCTTTGCAAACTGGTTTCACTTTCAGTGAGGATCTGTCTTAAAGCATCAGCTTTAAGTTCACTTGGAGGTGCACTTCAGTCTAGAGATACCAGCCTGAAAACGTCTCACTTAAGTTCAGGGATCCAACACAGGAGTCTGGTCTTTGTTTTGACAAATTGTCCTCAAGAGATGCCTCTATCTTTTCCCTAACTATAAAGAAAGGTAAGATAGACGATCTGGTACCTACAGTTGGGTGAGAGGAATTGAGGCCCCTCATGTACAAACTGAGCAAGGGATACATATTCTCTTTTACTTATCTAGAAGTATTTTTTATCTGAGTCCATGTTGCTGAGATAACTGCTGTGTTCTGTTCTGATTTGGATTTTGCTCAGCATAGGCCCTGTGGAAAAAAATCCCCATAYAGATCTTACCACTTGCCAAGCTGTATTTCTTCTTTCCTCTCATGCTACCAGCAGATATACTAGTGTTCAATCTTGCAGTTTTCTTTATAGCACTTTACAGAACTTCTCCTAACAGGAAAACAATCCTGAAAAGAATATGAAATATAGTGTAGATCTTATGTTTTAACTAGTAAGCAGAGTTATGAGGCAGAAGGACCATGACAAGCAAGACAGTTGTGTTTTACTGTATTTTTTTCTAGCAGACCAATGTAACTAAAACACAGTTAGTTTAGATGTGAAGGATGGGAAGGCTTTGCTTTCTTTTCTGTGCTTGGAGAATGACCCTGAGAAATTATCCTGTAGCAGAARGAATGCTGTAAAATGGCTATGGCAAGTCACTTAGTTATAAGCATCATTAATTGTCTTGGGACAGTCTTTCCTCACCAGCTGGTTGACTGTCTGCTCGGATCTGTCTTCACTGTGGCCTCGCTCATCTCTGCTCACTGGTGCTCTTGGGGTTGTTCATTCCCTTTGCTCTCTTTCCTAGTAACACCCAGAACTGTAAACCCGTGAGTTACTGCACCCTGCGACGGATAATTGCTGGTCAGACTGCCACTGACTTCCACATGACCTTATTTTCACCTGTTTTACCTAAAGGAAAGTGCTGAGGAGGCAGAGAGTAAGTGCTAGGGCCAAGGTCATTGCAGGGCTCCGCTGCCCTCTTAGCGGTACTGAGATGCTCAGGCAGGGCCTGGAGAGCGGCAAGTTGGAGCTTGCCATGTGTCTGTGCAAGCACTGAGAGGAGAGGCACTGTCCCACCACCCCACAGGGCCAGGAGCCCCCTCTGTCCGTCTGGGAGACCCTGAAGCAGTGAACGTGGCTCTGTCCGTGAGCGTGACCGCATACGGGTGAAAGGAGTGCAGAGGCAGCATGACTGAGCAACAGGGTATTTAAATGGGAAATGCMGTGCCAGCATCTGAAATCTAGTTATTCTCCTACAGTAGTTGTAGGATCAGCTTTCACATAAAAAGGGCTGAGAACAGTTCTGATGGACTGGCTCCTCATTTGCACCTGGAGGCTGGCTAACACTGCTCTGGCCTCCGGGGTAAGGTAGCCTGGATGACCTTGGGCTGGAGGGGGTAAGGTGCTGGCACACAACCCTTTCCCCTGCCCCAGCTGTGGTGGGGGTCTCCAGAAGCAGGGCTGTAATATCTTGAATCTGCTCCTGCAGTGAATATCTCACCATAGACTTAGGAGCCACCACGTAACACAGTAGCAGGTGCAGATGTGAGCGCTGGTTTCCAGAAATGCAGAATGTGTCAGTGAGCAACTGTTTACTTCTGTATTCCTGACGTGCTGTGTATAATCAGACCTTTTTTAAACTGGAAGGCTGGAAAAGAGAGCATTCAGAGTACCAGAGAAGATTTAATCYTCTGGGATTTTTAGGTACTGGGACAAAACTGGATATTGGAAGGCAAAAGACATCTTAAGAATAGGATTTCATTTACGTTAATCCTAGTCAGTGTTTTGCAGCAAAGGTGGACGCAGCAATTCTGCCTTCATGGTAGTGTAGCTACACCAGCATAACATTAGTAGTTTCCATTAATTTATTGGCATTATATCAGAAATAATATCAACCAGTCATTATTACCAATGAAAATAATTTAATAAATTTAAATAATTTTCCATTSTAACTGTACGAAATGTCATACTACCTGTTGCAGAAGGGACTGCAAGTCACATATTCAAAAGAAGCCAGATCTTTTGAGTATATATGACCTTAAAAAGGTTCAATATTTTGTCAGTTCTTACTTTTTACTCATGGCAGCTTCATTCTTTGATCTGAATAAGCAGCTCAGACAGCTTGTACAAATGAGCGTTATCTCTAATAAAAGTGTATATTTATAGGAAATTTCATCCTGAAGAGCTCAAATTGAAGTATGAGAAAATTTGTTTACATCAGAATACTTTTTTAAAAGAAGTCTAGGCATAAATGACTTCATGCTACAGGTTTTCATTCTGATCAGCTCCTGGTCTTCACATTTTGCCCATACCTGTGTCCCTAAACTCATGTCCACAACCACATTTCCATGCAAAAACAGTACTTGGATCACAAAGTTCAGGGCTTGAAAGTGAAATGATGGCAGAATCAGCATTGTCTCCCAAGAGCAACATGGACTATGAACCTTCTACACAGGCTACGCAACATTAGTGTTGGATATTCAGGGAAATAGCTCATGGTAGTGGGGATTAATTGTTGTGCTGTAAAATGTATTGGAAGGGTAGCAAGGCATGTTTTATCCATGTGTTTTCTGGCTATAGCAAAATGATGGGACTAAGGATTCCTTTTTTTCCCTAAATTTCTTCTTTGCAGTGGCTAATACAGGAAAACTGATACTCAGGTTTTTGATTTCTTTTTTTTTGGTAATGATTCTTGCTTCATTTTTCCGTTAGTGAAAGTTATACAGCAGGATTTTGCCAATGGCAGCCTATAGCCTGTGTGATTGGCATAATCATTTAGAGATGAGCAGCGGAGTAAAATGGATGAGACTTTTGTTTGGAGAAGGATTCTGTTCCTAGCCTTGTCTAAAGTGACCTCAGGCCACCTTTCTGATCCCCATATATTTTCTCTCTGACATGGGTGGTTGATACTTGCTCTCCTCATAAAGTAGGAAGATGGAGCTGTGCTTAGTGATAAACTTTCTGAAGTGCCCAGCATCATTAGACACAATCAGCAGACAAAGTAAACTAAAACTCCTGGGTCCCCTCCAAGCCTTTCCCTAGCAAACAAGGCACTGTAGGAATCACAGCTGTTGCTCCAGTAAGTAGTAGGGTTCCCTGTTTTTCATTCAGTTGTTTTTATAAACAGTGGAGGAGAGCTGGTGGGTTTAAGGAACATGCGCAGAGTAAGGAGGTAAGGTCTCTTTGGAAGGGTAAATAGCATATAGAAAGTGAGATTTTTTTTTTTCACTCACTGTTAATAACTCAGGCAAATCTGAGAAGATTTTGCTGCAGTATTGGAACACTTCTTAAATTGTTTTGGACACTTTTCTTGTCATAATCTGAATTCTTACTACAACCCCTATAGCAAGCTTTTTAAAAGCATGCTGTTAAAACAGTCTGGTTTTCACCTGTCCTTATTTCTAGAAGTAGATGCGCTGTTGCACGTGGCACCTTGAGAATCAGGCTGGAACATAATGGCAAAGTCAACATAAAAGTTTTACTCTTTCAAGGTTTTTTTCAGTTTTGTTTCATCTAAAAATATTAATGGAGTTCAGATATAAATTGATGGAGTCCCATGTATAAACATTTTTGTCTGCATTTATTCTAAGCTTTAGTGTTCTTCATAAGCTTTATCATGTAGAAGAAATTGTTTGAGAAAAAATTGTTTTTAGCTCCACTCAGAGCAGCTCTTTTTATGTGCTTGCTTTGCACTTCATTGCACTGTGTTTACGTCCAGGTTTTCTCTGTTCCTTTTGTGTGACAGTTTTCCCTAGCTTGGATGGGCCTTTCAAACAACAACAACAAAAAGGCAAAAAGAGCATAGATTAAAGAGAGCTGAAGTTGTGATATGTAAACTGCTTTAAATCTTAGTCATTTGTGGCTGAAAAAGATTTCAATGCAAATGTTTTAGATTAGGAGCTATGGTACAAAATCAATACAAAATAAAGAAATATGTAAGTTAATTGGTTAGAGCTGATTAATTAAATGTATTAAGAAGAGCAAAATGTGTAAATGAATGTCCTCATATAAATAAGCCATGTACAGAGAAGCTTACTGGAGTTTTGAACTTAATATGCTAAACTGCAAGTGAGAGCTAGATTTTAGTTGCTTTAATGCCCTTCTCCCTGCTCCAGCATCCCATCTTATCATCACCCCGGCCCTGGGTCTTCGATATTTTAACACCTGCTGGGTCTCAGGTTGAGCACAGTTAATTAGTCCATATGTTGTTTGTTTCAATAAAAATACCAGATTACTCGCAGTGAAATTAAGCAATCTTTTCAGCCTCTGAGCACAGCCTCATGGGACAGCCAAGGACAGCTGTAAAGTTCTTCTTTTTAAGAAGTTCTGGTTAATGTCAGCTGAGAAAGCTCTTGGTAAACAAATGAATAATTGATTGCTCAGCTTTCACATAGCTACTGCGTTTCTGGGCTCACATGACTCATTTGTGAACCATTCCTGTCGTCCTAATGCCATAACATTGGAGAAATGATGATTGTTTCTTGGAGGATTCTTCTGTGGACATAGTTGCCAAGACCAAAGCTGTAATGGTTTGTTATTGTGACCTTTGTTATTCCATTAGGCTCAATAGCTTTAAAAAAATGATGTGTGCATACTTTAGGAAAGTTTTTACCCTTTACATTGACCTGACATCATAGTTTATACTACAAAATGTATTAATGACAAAGTAGTGTTTTCATGTCAGGAGGACAAATTTTAACAACTATAATCTGCCCTTAGTCATCATAAATATAAATGTATTGGTAAAACAGACCTTGTTAATGCAGCCAAGACAAATGCTAGGCTATATTTCAAATCAATTGAAGCACTAGCCTATACACTCCACAATTTTTTGTGTAGCTTCAAATACATTATTGTCAAAGAGCTGTTAACATGAATTTTCCAATGGGTATTAGAGAACAGTAATGACCCATCAGATGCAAACAATCTAGGCAGTTTTTCTCTATTGCTGGAGGGTGTGTTTGAGGATATAGAATGGCACAGACAGCATTCCATTAATATTGTTTTGATGGTTTTTTAATACTTGAAAAATCAACAATAAAAATCTGTGTGAACGTGACAGTAGTTGCAAATTGCTTTGAACAGTAAACAGTTTAATTTGCAATAAATTCTGTGCATTATAGTTAACTGAAGTTCCCCCTGTTCAGTGTCATACCTGCTCTCTGCAGAGATAATATAAACAAGGCTTGCTATTTTCAACTGCTGTAGCACTGCAAAGCCAATATGCTGCCCCAAAGTGCTCACTTCTGGTTTTGTTCCCATAAATTCATTAACTGTACACCAAAGGCAGGTTCACATTCTGCCTCAACTTGCACCCTTCCTTAGAGGAAGTTGGTGTGTGGGTCTTGCAGAGGGCAGAACGTGGCCTTGGAAGAAGCTATGAGACAAAAAGGCCACCCACTTTCTTCCAGCTCCCGTTCATGTTGTCCAGCTAGCAGTAGAAGAGCTCTTGCCGTATGGATAGATCTGCTCTGAGAAGTGCTGAGGAGGTATATAAGAAACTTTTGGTCTCCGTTTTTGCAGTATCTTTTTGGAGTAGAATTGCCTGTCACCACGAGTGTCTCTAACACCAGCATGCCACYGGTACAACTGAGTCTCTTTAGGGGAGTCTTTGCTGTAAGGAATTCATGTAGAGAAAAGAGATAATGAACTTCCCCAAATCTTTCAGAGGATTTGAAAGATAGCAGAATCAAGGCAGTTCTGGCCATTTTTGTGTAGAGAGCTGGGACAAAGGGATATTTCTGTACTCTGCTTGCAGGACATGTTGAGCTGACCAAAGAAACGTTTAGAGGAGAAATGGACTGGAAGGTCTCCCTTCTGTTGTTAATGAAGCTGAAGAAATGTTTATGTCTCTTAAAACAACACTGCAGCAAAACAAAGCAAGTTCCACAATGTTTGTGCTATCCAGAATGTAAGCCAATAAATAGGAACAGGTATTTACTGCTACAAAAAAAAAAATCCTAAGTAATTCCTAAGGTCAGGGAGCAAGAAGAAACTTAGCTCGGCATCTCTCTGCAAGGAGAAATATACCCAGTGCATGTTGTTATTCAGTGCAAATGCATAAGAACATATTCAGCGGCTCATCTTTGTGGTTTTAGACCTAAATCCCCATGGAAAACAGTACGCTGCTTAGGAATCCTGGATGCAAAATTATCATGCAGAAGCTTGGTGCTGTTTAACTGCTAAATTAATCAAGTACAATTGCTTAAGGCCCTGGAGGGAAGGATGTAATAAATCTTGGAGTATTTGTTCTGGTTTATGGCTGAGGGAAGCTGTATAACTTTAAATCAGATGTTATAAACATTTGCAATGGCATATTTTCCTTACTTGGGGCATTGTGACATGAGTCTTGAGAAACTAAAGAGGGTGAGTCCTAAGGGCTGACTGCTTTTTTTTTTTACATACATATATATGCACACACATGTATAATTGAAGGCATTGCTTTCAGAGAGGTAGTACCGGGCCCTGCTGCTCAGCGAACTGTTTGCTGTACATCCTGCGCTGTCGGGTAGAGGGCAGTCGGACACAACGGACGGCGCAGGGAGCCCCTCTGAGCTCCAAGCTGAGCACTGCTCCCTGCTTCCCAGGCCTCCCAGCTCCGGGCTTAGGGGGTAGTACGTTCCCTCCCTCCCATAAGTTTTCACTTAATCCGAGAGAAAAAGATATGAATTCRTTGTAGCTGGATTTCACATTTTCCTGGAATTGGAAGAATCTTGTGTATTATTTGAAAGTGATTTGATCCTGCAAGTAGTTCCTTTAAAATCAGTGAGATGACACGAGGTTATGCCRGGTCAAAGCAACTGTTGAGGGATTATTTCTGCAAATGATAAGTACCTGATGTTTGGATATTTTACCAGTACTATGTAGCCCTTCTGATTCTCTAAAACTCACTTCAGATCAGAGTTTGCACCTTATCTCTCTCACAAGATACCTAATACTTAGAGCTAAGAGTACTGCGGATGGGTTTGGTTGTCCTATATGGAGCTTCTCTTTTGAGCTGAAAGCAGGAACTACAGAGATATGCAACAACAAAATGCAAAATTATTCTGCCTTAAATATGAACTTTCTGAGTTTAAAATCAAGCTGTCTTGAGTTGTTTTCCAGACTGTAATCAGGGACAGTCACAGCCTGCTGCACTGTGCAGAAAGCGTGCTGTTCTCATGCACTGCACGTCATGTCCTTTGGGACTTCCAGTTGCTGGAAGCAGAGCTAGAAGGCAGATCATCTCCCTCAGAAAAAACATATGCCTACCATTTCAGCAAAGGGAACTTTGCCTCCATTTTATGGGACAARGTCCTGATACAGATGTCTCCTTTTTTTGCCTCATTTATAAGTAGGAGAAGTGCATGAACGGGCTATTTACATCRTGTTTGCGCACTGCATGCTTTGCTGCTAGAGCCCTTCAGGGCCAGTGAAGACAGAGCCTGAGACAGGGCCACTATTCCAGGGAGGAAAGGGAAGTGTCTGGACTGAGCTAGACAACCCCAGAGAGTCAGCCTTGTTCTTTCTGCTGCAGCCAGAGGATGGGTAAGAATTGCTGCTTCTGGAGGACAGCTGCTCTGTACACTTTGTCCTCCCTCCACAGGACTCACTTGCCAGGTGAAGTAGGCAGAAGGGCTATGAATATTTTGTTGTCACAGTAATTAGTGGCTGTAGAGCTGGTGGGGGTTGATGCTCAGAGGCCAGCACGAGGAGTGGCAAAGATCTGGGCCTGGGTCATTCCTCTAGGAGTACTGAGCCTCCATGATACAAGTTCTCCTTCTCGCTCTGATAGTAAAGGAGAACTTGTGGCTGATGGTGGATGCAGCTGCTTGAATTGCTGGAAAGGTGGAGGTGCTGCAGAAACTRCATTGCAGAATTTGAGCTTTTCTTCTTCTACTTGTTTAAAGAAGGACAGAAGAGGAAAGGGTGACCAAGAGTCTGTGGTGGGTATGAGTCAGGATGTTGTATGTATGTCCAAGCCCGCAGTCAGCCTGAAACAAGYAGCAAGGTGCTCTGTTTACCTCAGGGTGCTGAAATGAAAACAAGGCTCCTTCACAAMTGTCCATGCTGTTCCTTGGGTCACTGCTGAAGGGTCTAGCAATTCTTTCAAGCGTTGCATTATTTCCTGGTTGCATTGTTSGCCATGAGGCATGTGGTGGTCTGGGCTACCAGGGACAAGTGACGGCTTCGGAAACTGAGTGAGTGAAGTTCAGACCTTCCCCTCTGGCTGCGAAGCCCCTTGTGGCCCAGCCTGCAGGGATCAGCAAGGAGCTGCAGCCTGGTTTGCTCCAGTCCTGAGTCTAGTCTCCGTGCTCCTCTTTGTGCCAGGCGGTCACAGTCATCTTCTCCAGCTTCCCCAAACCAGCAGCTCCTTCTCAGGAGCAGTCTCTGGGCAGGGCCAGAGATACCAGCAGGGCTTCAAAACCGTAGCTGAAAACAGAAACAATAAGGGCTGGGGCTCTGCCCAGGCTGGAGGCAGTGTGGGGAGGTGGCATGGGGACTCCCCACTTCGTAGTCTCTGATCGTGGTCCCATAACTTACGTCCCCAGCACAACGCGGGGACGACGTTATGGCAGAGCTGCCTCTAACTAACAGCAAGCCTTGCGAAAGCCCCAGCCATCCAGCTGCTTCCCAGCTGACACGGGAAAGCTCGTCTGGAAAGTGCTCCCAGCTGTGGTGCTTTTGCTCATCAGAGCGATATTTTTGCTGTGTTTCTGACTTGGTTGAGGAGAGTGTGGCTTGCAAACATCTGGAGGTGTGCGGGGAGCGGCGGGATGGGGCTTAACCACGTGTGCCTCGTACTCCTTGCCTGAGCCTTGATGGCTCGACGCTGTGCAAGCTTTTTTGCAACAGCTGTAGAAAGAAACAAGGCCACACCGTGAAGTATAATCAATTTTTTATTAGGACAATTTCCTGGGGAGCCTTTTTTTTTTCTTCTCTAACATTTATTTAGGTTTTAAGAGGTGAAGGAAAATAATAAATAGTCTAGAGAAACTAGATTGGTGGTGCTGTGTCATAAAATGTGGGAACAAAGGGGCATTCAATGAAATTAAAAGGTGGCAAATTCGAAACAGATCAGAGGAAGTATGTTTATCCGATGTGTGTTTYGCTGGTGGAGCTCCCCACCACAGGAGACAGCCAAGGCCAAAAATGCAGCAGGTTTTGCAAAGGGCTGATGTTTATCTGGGTAATATGAACCCTGAGAGTTATCAAAGGTAGGAGAGGGTGCACTGTATTAMATGAATGGGAATATTCAGCTTTCAGGCGACCTCCAGCTATCACAGGTTAGGATCAGAAGCGGACCAGGTAATCCCAGACCTGCTTGCTATGATTTGTGCTTTCCTCCAACGTGTATGAGCCAGCTTGCTGCCTGTGGCAGTGTTAAGCAGTGCTTTGGACAGCCTCCAGGAGTCAATCTGAACCTGCCCAGGACAAATCAGTGACGGTGGAGAAGGCCAGCAGAGAAACATCGTTACAGACTGAGGGGAGAGTGGGTCACACAGGCAGTCTGTGACAGATCTGAAAACTGAATGCAAGTCTCCTGAATGTCAGCCCAGCAGGATCATCCTTCCTCTCGGAGCAGGGCTGCTGCTTTCAAAGGTGCTATTCATGGGCTTAAGGTGAGTAGGACTTGGCCTCAGACACTCTGGACTTGCCTCTGGTGAGAAATCGTAGCTGTGAGTGTCAAGAAACTTGCGTTTTATTCCTCTGCTTCAATGTTGTTATAAAAATAAATCTCTTTGGAGATATTCATAAAAGTTAATGGAAGTCTTGAATAGAGCTTTTTTCCCCCTACCAACCTAATAAAATGTATTGCTTTTTCTCCCAACTATTTTTATATTAGCAGGCAGTGGCTGCTGCTGTAGGAGAACAGTTCTAGTGCTATAAAATGACTCCAGATGGAGACCCTCTTGTAGTCCGCTGACTTTAGGTCCGAGCAAACCTGAAACGTAATGCCTGTCCTGATGGTCACCATCCTCATCCAGGAAATATGGTAATGTGTTTGGCTCAAGGAACAGCAGCGTTCTCCCATTACAATATCTGATTTATTATTTGTCTGTTAAAACAATAGTTTTGGAATAATTTTTAGGCTTGCTTTAAGAAAAGGAAGAAAATGAAGATGAATGAAATGGGACTTGTTCTCTGGGCTTGACAGGCATAGCACAGAAATCAGTCCCCAAAGACTTGGTGCTAAAAGTCTCACTAAAAATCTGGATCCACTGTTCTTGGCAGATGGTTTTTCCATCTGCTTGGGAAAGTCACTGCAGCTTTCTCCCAACAGCTGACATGGGGGGATGCAGCCAAAGCATCCTCCGGGCGGCCTGACCGTCCGGCAGAGTGGGAACTGCAAGTCCCTGGTCAGGGAAACGGTGGGCGARTGCCAGCAGTGGCTGTGCCCTCTCTGCAGGGTCTGGGATCAGAGGGGGCTTGGGGAGGTGGGTCCCAGGTAGGGCATGTCAGCGAGGACTGGTGGGTCCCCATCACTGCCAGCGGTTTCCAGCTCTGAATGGGTGGGTGCATTTGGAAAAGGCAAGAGCCATCTGCCAAACTGAGTGCCATGATGGCAAGGAAAAGGGCCCACAGGCAAAGAGGGCTTTCCCAAGGGGCAGTGGCTGCAGGGAGCTGCCATGCTGCAGCGGGCAGCGCTCGGCCRCTGCAATAACCAGCTGTGACTTTGACAGCCAGCTCTGTGGAGCTGCACTGAACACCTTCGGCAACAGCCTGCAGAAAGGGCCTAGGTGCAGAGGATGGTGAACTTGACCCCTTTTTCTACCTAGAATGTGACTAAAATCAAGTTTAAAATAACTGAGGAATGGATAAAATGTTGACACTTTCTATAGCACCTTCCCTACCCAACGAGCTGGTGGGAACTTCCATGTAGGACAGACAGCTTGGGTGCYTGGAGGAGCCTTCCTGTTCGCATGGACTTCAACGTGGCTCAGTTATCCTGGCAGCGAGTGCTGTGCCCCGTGCTAGCAGGTACAGGAGCCCCTGCTTGGCACTAGCGCTGCTCGGAGACCTCTGCAGGCACCAGCTGTGAYTCTGCTGCTGCTGCTGTGGAGTCTGCTGATGCCTCCCCTCGGCACCAGCCTCTTGACCCAGTGGCCAGGCGCTGCCTCCTGGTATTGACATGGGGTCCTAACTTTCCTGGATAAAGAATCTTTGAGCGGTGCCTGCTGTACAAAGAAAAAAGAAGTTTTTCCCTAGGCATGGAGGACCGTCACTGCCATGGCACCAGCRAGGTGAAGGGCCTGAGCAAGCAACCGTGCAGCAAGCTCTGCCACTGCCTGCRGCCTCAGCGCTTTTCCTTGCCTCAGGACATCTCTGCAGAGCATCTGATGGCCAAAGGCAACGCTGCTTATACCAGGAGGGCATACAGACTTGAAAGAGGAAACCTCTGCCAGCATACGTAGCAGCAGTAATAGAATAAGGATTTTCTGTGCTGGAGTGCTAAAATGCTTCAGTGTTTACCTATCATACCTTCAAACCTAAACAAATAAACTCCTGGTGAACAGGTAAACAGATACTGCCTCTTGTTTGTTCTGCCCTGGAGAGGGCAAAGTGAAATTCTCTATTAGATAATCCAAGCTAAGGCTTATAACACAAAATACCTTTGTATATCATTTTCAGGAGGAAAACATCTCCTTCTTTTCTGGATAGTTTACACATGCTGGGTATTTTCTTTTGAAACACATCGTCCCTTCTGATTCTCTTTTCCTGTAGTCTGCTCGGTTTTCTGCACTTTTGAGTTTCTGAGCGCAAGTGAACCACGCTCGAGCGGCTTGCCCTGGCTGCCGTGCTGTTGTTTGGCACGCGTGCGGTGCTGCTGCTGCTGCCGCCGCTGCCGCGGACCATTTGTCTTTAGGTTACGTGTGACTTCAGGATTAAGCACCAGTAACCCAGCAGCATTAGGTTTGCAGGAGTTTTCCTCTCGTGCGGCGGCTCGGGCTGGCAGGTGACTTTCGCATTGTTGTGCAGCGCGTAGCTCTGTACGTACGTAGGAAGTTCACAGCGGCGTTTTTCTAAGCTTTCCTTTCCTGGTTAGTGATGTGTAAACACGCTTTCAAAGCAAAGCATTTGATTTTTRTGTTGTCTTGATGGCAAAGCACTAAGGATCAGCTGTGAACAATGTTTTTCCCCCTGTCAGAACAACCTGAGGTCTCAAGGAGGTGAATTGTGACCCATTGTGGGATGCCAGTGCCACTGGGCTTCCTCCTCTGCTGAAAACAGTCGACAGGAAAGTAATTACAGGAGCAGATGTGACTTGTGACGTAAACGTTACTTCTGGTTATTTTTTTGAAGTAATCTAGCAGGGTGATTCCACGGCAACAATTAAATGGTATGTGAGATAACGGGACTACGATGACAACTTCAAACTTTTCCTTGGCTTAATCAGATACAGGTGCAGGTTGCAATAGTGTCACTTACAACTCACTTCTTTTTTTTAATGAGATTAGCAAGTAACGTAAATTTTCAAAGCAGGCTTCAATATGTGCATCCGGTTGTGACTGCTTCTGCAACTCCCACAGCTCTAGCCACTAACTTACTGATATYCTGAGCAGGACAGAGAGGTGCTGCTTGTAGCTCCTTTGGAACAACAAATCACTGCTGCCTTTCACCTCTGTCTCAAGGACAAGTTTATTCTATAGTCAAAAATGTCTAGAAATAGAGTTGGACTCAAGCATTTAGGACTTTCAAGTTACCCCGTTTTCAGGACATCATGTGATTTCTGCTGAAAGGGACCTAGCTGTAGCAATAATAGGTGCATCTGCAACCTTTCTACGCGCTCGCTTTGTCTAGGTGTTTTGTAAAGAAAACACCAGTGAGTTACCACGCGCTCAGGTCCTGGGCTGTGCTTCATGCTGCGTGTTGAGGCAGCAGCCTGGCTGCCTGCTGCCGGGGTGGCATCTCCTCTTCTCCAAGGAGTCTGTCGTTCCTGATCCTGTTYGTCACCAAAGCACTGTGATCTGTACCGCAGCCCCAGAGTGAGCATCGTCGTGTACCAACAGCTGAATCAGTCTCAGCTTCTCTGTCATCAAAGCAAGAGACTCCCAGTGCTGTCCTCAAGCCATGCGCCAGCTTTGCAGGCTGCAAGCYGGTGACCACAGCTGTAGGGACCCAGGAACGGGGCTGGCTGAGTGCTGGTCTCTGTGCTGTATATGACTTTCATTCCTCCAAAACTCACTTGGCAGCATTTGTCCAAAGCAGGACTGAAGGTCTATAAAATTGCGCTTTTAACAGTTCTACAACCAAGGCCTAGTTAGGAATAAGATGTAAGAAAAAAAAATGTAATTTTTGCAATTCTTTGCATGGTGAGAGTTTTGTAACAGCAGCCACAAGGTCTGGATCTAGTCTCATTTCCAGAAAAGCTGACTTTATTGATGGGGCAAATACACAAGCCCTGCAGYGCTTCTGAGAGGTAAGTGAGCGTTATTTCCTCATGTACGAGCTGGCAAGCCGAAGCGCAGGCCAGCTTGCACCCTCGCGCAATCAGGCAGCGGCAAAGCCAAGAAAAATGGGCCCAGATCTCGTGTGGATTGCTGGGCACGAGCGGCAATGGCTCGTTGTAGCACATGGGCTCCTGGGAAGGGGGCACGTGTGCAGCGCCTAGCACAGTGCCAGGTCCCCCTCTGTGTCTGGAGCTCCCGAGCACTACAACAGCACAGTGGCATTAAAAATAATAGCAGCCGTTTTGCCCTCTAGCAAAGCGGGTCACTCTCAAGCTTAATTTAGTTTGTGTCATTTGCTGGCAAAGGGTTTGCTTTCGTTTTCTTGAGGGGTGGCAGAAAAAAAGAAGGTGGGTAGCTTGTCTAGGGCAGAAGGAGGGTCAAATACGGAGCTGGCAGAAGCGGCCGCCAGTGCGCTGGAGCTCACAGAACGGCACCTGTTTATACGAGGGCTGAATTTGTCTCACCTCGGTTATTTATACGCTCTTATTTCTGGCAAGCAAAGCGTTCTTCCAAAATGTGCCCTGCCTCATTAGTAATCCCCACCCAGAGACCTCTTTCCAACCTAGCCAAGCTTCCCAGCAAGTCGCCGCGGGAGCCAGGCAAACACAATAGCTCCGGCTTGGTTGTTTCACTTCACTTTTCCTCTCGGCTTGGCCAGCGGCCAGCAGAGATGTTCTGCGCAAAGATAATAGTTTCAACTTAATCATTCACCTCTTATGTGTCTAAAAGGAGCTAAGGACATTGGACGTTTCCAAGAAAAATAAATGAACAGAACTTGTTCAAGGGGGCCTCTTGAAGGCTGTTTTATTGATTTAAAAAAAAAAAAAAAAGGCAGCAGCAAGCTGTTCCTGCACATCACCCATGCCCTATTTATTTTTTAAATGTGTGTTTAAATTTGGAGGGATGGTCATGAATAGAAGGATTATAAAGTGTTTCTCGTTGCGAAGGGATTTGCAGAGAGTTTGGAGAGACAGGCCCAAAGGGAAATCCTAGGTGTGTTCATCCAGGGGGCTGTATCTGGATCTTGAGGGACTCCTTCCTATGCCTGCGCGTGCGTGACAGGAGCAAAATCGCAGTCTTTTCTTTTCTTTTTTTCTTTCTTTCTTTTTCTTTTTTTTCTTTCTTTTTTTTTTTTTTCCCAAAGTAACTGTGATTCTAGCTGGGCCCTTTTCTGGCTGTTCATCTTGTGACGCTCAGCAAAGGGCCAGAACCTTCAAGGACCCAGTCCCTTAAGGATGGGCCCCGTTGTGCTGTCTCCAGTTAGACAGCCAAAATCACCAGTTGCTTTTGCAAATGTAGGCCTCCGTTTAAGCCACAAAACACCATCTTCTGTCAAGCTGGCCCAGCTGAGGGACACTGATTAAAACCCGTATCTTTCTCCCTCACATATCCCATCCACAGCACTGTCATGAAAATGTCTGTCCTTGGGAACTGCTTGTAAAACTGGAAGAGAGGGTTCACTTTCTGCAACGTTTAACATGGCTACTGCAAACCTGAAAAAAGGAAAGTTCACGGTGAAAGTGTTTTTGGTGAAGAAGCAAGAGAAGTCCCTGCTCACTTACAGGGAGGAGTGGATTAAGGCACTAGCACTAAGCCTGAAGCTAACAACTGAACTCCTACACTGCCTGATTTTGGAGGAATCTGAACTTTCATCAGTCAAACTAAAGCAGTGTTACAGTCGATCCTAAGCCGTATAAATGTGACCTGAGAAGAAACGCCCAGGCGGCGCTGCCCCGTGCCTGTGCGTGCATGTATGCACATGTACATGCTTAGTGCGCTCTTCCAGAGCCTACAGAGGGTCTCTGCCGGATCCCACCTCTGGAAAGCAGGTTTTATATGAGTACCGAGTGGGAGGCTTGCTCTAAATCTCCATACAATAGTGGAAAAAGAAATAAAGTTGTAACTGTCGTCACCTATTCAGAAACATTCCTGCAGTTCAGACACCTATTTTCCAACCTTTGATGACTAGGGGGAAAATTATCTTGCCAGGTAGAGTGTGATTTCTAGTTCTCCTCTTCAGCAAATGAACAGCTGTACTCAGGGAGCCTGGAGATGGAAAGGAAGCATCCCTCCCTCTCCTCCCCCGCTTCTTCCCTCTCCTCCTCGACAAGAAGCATATTTCTGTTCAAAAACACATCTTTAAAATGTGTTAATTTTCATAAGGCCATGATGAGACTTTGGGTTCAGAGCCTATTTCCCCTCCCCCTCACTGAGGGCTCTGCAAGCCTCAAGTAACCACACATTACCCAAGTTTAACACACTCTGCATGACTCAGTTTTTTTTTTTTAAGAACTAGACTCCAGTAGACGTTTTCCTTGCTGATACCACTGGGACCAGAAGGTCTTTTTTTTCCCACCAACCTTCAAAACATGCTGATACACTGCAGCTTTTTCTCAATATTTTGTTATTACTATTATTATTATTAAAACAGCACCAAGTCCCACAGCACCAAAGGATGGGATCTCTCCTGCTCTTTTTTTCCTTCCTCACCCGCTAAGAAAAAATAGGTTATTTATCCATAAAAGAAAACATTAATGGACATCGAGGTTCATCTCCTGCTTCGCCCCAGTGGCTGTTCGGGGCAGCCGACAGCAGTGCTGAGCGGGGTCTCTGGTGGCGCCGGACGGCAGTCCCCCTTGGCTGGACCAGATGCGAGGAGGGGGGATGTCCAGGATTAATGTCATGCCATCATCGCCATCCCGAACGAGGAGTCATGCCGGGCACCATTTGCACTATTCTTAGCCCTAAAGCATCCAACAACGCTTGGGACCGCATTTGGCCAGCTGCGCTCGAGCGCCCGGTCCCTCCTCCGGCGCCCACCGAGCCCGGTGCTGAGGGACCACTGCAAAGGGGACCTCAGTGAAGGCCAGGGCAGCCGCCCGTACTCCCTCCGTGAGCAAGGGCCTCAGCCCCAAACTTCGAGAGTAAGGAGGCGATCACTAGCTTGAAAAGCAACACGGTGACGTCCCACACCTAAGTGTCAGAAACGCACCGCCACCTGCGAGAGGTGTCGTGCCAGAGCTGTCGCCAGCCTTGGTTACAAAATAAGGTGGCTTCACCCACAATGCGCGTGAGGAAAATTTAGCTCAGATCTGCTGAGGGCTTCGGGGAGGGTGAGGAAAAAGCGTGTGCGCACTCGGGCTGGGTTTTCGGGGGTGTCGGCCAAGCGCTGAGCTTCCCACCGAAACCACAAGCCACACGCGGAGGCAGAGCGCGTTTTCTCGTGTGAATCCCGACGATTTCAAATGAACAGGTTTGGGGCCGCCGTTCCCATCTGACACGGACAGGCCTGCTCGGCTGAACCTTATTATTCAACGCTGAATTCCTTCAATTGACAGCCGCGCTATTTACAGTGTCTTAGTCAGCATATACCACGCTGCTTCCCAGTCTGACGAGACCTGGATTTTCCCACACTCCCCCTTAAATGGAAACACATTGTTCATCTTCATTTTATTTATTTATTTGGTACCAAAAAAAAAAAAAAAAAAAAAAAAAGATACTGCCATAACTTTGAAGTGCTCTCTCTACAATGCTTGGTTCCTTTTCAGAGCAATGGGTTTTCCTAAAAGCCACTCTCAGCAAGATCCTTATCAAACCTGCCCGAGCCAGAGACAATGAGCATTTCACAGCGTGAAGAGGGAGAAAAAACAGAAGGAAAAACAGAAGGTCGATGAGACGCTCTCCGCCAGGAGGTAGCCAGCGTGCGGATGAGCTCTGCCGCGTTATTTTCTGCCTGACCCACAGTTTACGAACGTGTTGCTTGGGGAGTCAGCGCCCTCCTCCGCTGCGACCGTCCCCTCCCTTCGGAGGCAGGTGCTGACGGCTGTGCCGTGGGGCCGAAGGCTCGGCGTTGGCCCCCATCTCCGCCGGGGCACCGGTGCCGCGGGCGAGGAGCCCGAGGCAGGGGAGCTGGGCGCTCCTTGCGCCTGGGGCAATCTCGGCGATGCCGGGAGCTGAGGTGGAGCAGCTCCATGCCTCGCGGGCCGGGAAATCATTGGTTGGCATCCACCCAGGGTTTGTTTCTTTTTTTTTTCCTTTTAGCCTAATCGTATTTTTAATTATTAGGCGCATTGCTTCAAGCCAAGGATATGCAATCACTGAATGTTTGTTGGTTGAACTAGAAACAAACAAGAGGATAACATAAATAAAAGAGTGCTCTGGTTTACAGCCCCAGGATAGCGAGTGCGTTGCTCAGTGGATGCTTGCTTGAAGGCTTTGAAGAAGGCTTTAGTTATTTATTTTTCTAAAGATGGGTAACTCTGTTCTATTTGCTTAGCTTCTTAGGAGTTTGAGTAGACAAGAGGTGAAGTACAGTGAAGGTGGGTCTGGCTCCGAGCTCTGAGGGAGCCTGGAGGGAAAATGTGTTTTTGGCCTCTGATCGCATCCAAAAAATGTACCGCATTTCAATACCCTGAGATAGCTGACACATTGGAAATGCCAAGTAACCGGAAACTTTCGCTCCAAAGTCAACTCTGCTTTCATTAATAATTATTTTAAGACAGCATTCATAGAACAAAACAGTACTATATGGAGCAAAAATAGCTCTGTGGGGAATTCAAGGCTGAGAAAGAGCTCATTCCACCATCTCCGCTCTCACAGCTAATTTTCAAAAATTAGTGTCCTGAGATGCGAGTGAGGTGTTCGGCCTCGGTCACCGCGAGGCGCAGGCAAAGGGGAGAGAGGAGAGCTGCCCTCAAAATAGCACCAACACTATAACCCCACGCAGCGCTCAAACGTGGCCTTGCGCCGGCAGCACCAAGCCCACGCCGGGGGATGCTGACCACGGCTGTCTGCGGGGGGTAGCGGGGCCGCGCTGTCCCCCCACCGCGGAGGTGAAGAGCTCCGGCGCCACAGGAAGGCTCGGTCCGGGGAGAGCTTGTGTGCCTAGTTCCTTTGGGTGGCAGAGATGTGTTTTTAACCCCATTTCAGAGATGAGAAAACTGCACCACCGCATATGAAGATGCATGTTTTACCGACAAATGTGGAACTTGATTTTTTCTTTTGGATCTGACCTGGTATCCCTTGGCTTACTTTCCCGTCATAAGGATGCTGCCTGTGCCTGTAATCTGCTTTTTACAAGTCATGAAGATCATTATAAGTATTATGAGATTTATCGCTTCTGTATGTAATACGCCGATACTGGCAGCAATTTTTGAAAACACAACAGCAACAAGAAGCATATGTTCTGAGATTCAAGTTAGTGAGATTTTTTTTCTGCCAAGGACAATAATTTTTTTTCCTTTTTTTTTTTTCAAAATAAACATCACACTGGAATGTGCTGCAGCAAATGGCTTGGGCTCTATTATATTTCATGCAGCTTTCTAAACAATTTTCAACCCTGCTGGCACAGTGTCAAACAGAAGGCAACCAACAATAGCAAAATCCCATTAAAGCTGAGAAGGTTCCTTCCTGAGGTGAACACGGCCAGAAATAGTAATCTTGGCTCTCTTTTCAATTTGGCATTGGGGACTAATAATGCATGTTCTACTAATGGAAATTATCTAATTTCATCCAAGTGCAGCTCCAGAGAGAGCTGGGCTGACGCACAAACAGTCAATATAACAACATTCTTCTTGAAGAGCTGAACAATAGAGCTTTGGTGGGACTGTGATTAACAACGTCAAACTAAGAACAAACAGAAGGTGTAAAAATAGGCATCTGAGGAGTTGACACAACGGACTATTTTTCATCCGTAAGGCCAGAGGAGAATAGCTTGTTAAATTCTATGCTTGGAGCACTTCATCAGATGTTGTGTGGAAGGACAAGAAAAAAAATCCCATTTCCCATCTGGGTCTGAATGTACTAAGGAACTGCACATGCCTTATTAATATAAATCATGCTAGGAGTATAATTCCCATTAGCATTAAAGAACCATTTTTCAATGAAATACTCTAGCACCAGAAATGCCTAATGGGAAATAATGATATTTGCTTCATTTAAAGAGAATAGTAAAATACAGTGCAAAGCCCAAGAAGATAGAGAGTCGTTTCTTCTCCAGAGTGCCACAGGTTTTTCGGGCTATCGCCATGAAGATACTGCTTTCCTCGCGCAGTGGGGCCGCATCCCGGCCTGGGGTCAGGCCGCCGGCCCCCGCGTAAGGAGCAAGGCTGGAGCAAAGAGACGCTGTCGCCGGTCCGGGCAGCGCTAGGGTGCAAGGCAAAGCGGGGCTGCTGTCTGCCCCGCAGGCCCCCACGGCTACCCAGGCTACGCGAGGGAAGGTGTCCAGCCTCCCTCCACCCTCCCCTGCTTCCTCCTCGGTGCTGCCTAAAATTTGGAGAGCACAAAGATGGCTGGGAGCCACCTCCCACTCCCTCTTGCCGGCACGGGATAACCTCACCCTGGAATTCTTTGTAGTCAACCTAAAAATATCATTCCCCAAACACAAATGGCAGCCGTGACAATTATTTATCACTTTTCAAGAATGTGTCACTGACTACATTTCCCTTTAACATCGGAGCCACAGATGGACTCAAAATGTGCCTGGTACATTAAAAAGCAGAAGCATTAGAGGTACACAAAACTGCTGCACAGCTCACGAGCTTTGGTGCTTTGCCTGGCTCTCCCAGAGCTCTGACTCCCAGCCCCTCGGCTCGCGTGCCGCTGTGGTACAGGCTCCGTAAGGAGCTGGACGTGCCTGACGATGTTCACCGGGCAGCAGCTCGCCTCCGTGTTTGCAGGGGCACGCGCCAACTATGAACCTCAGCGCTGCCTTAGTTGCGCAGTGATGGATTAACTCTCGTTCCCCTGGTCTGCGTGCACCAGCTCCGTTCTCGTGCTTAATGAAAGGAAGTTCTAGTCTTGAAACATTAGGCAAAATTCCCACCTATGGTTAAGCAGGTATGTTTATTTTTAATTTTTATGAAATCTCAAGTAGCCATCTACTTGCTGTTATTTTTAGAGACTAAGAGGTGAGGTTTGGGTTTTTATAAAATTCCTAGACGTGCATTTGGCCTTTGGGATTTTGCACATGACACAACACAATAAATTCACCTCCGTATAGTGGCCAGTGGTATCCAGTAACAATCCCATTCTACCCTCATTCGTCCCATAGGTCACCCTCTCGGTTCCTGTTCTGCTCAGGTTCTGCCAAAATTGTGTCACCCTTGTTCTCCTTCCTTTAAACAAAAATAAAAAATGATGAAACCTATTGAAATTCCTAATAATGAGAGAAAGCCACACCAGAAGTAATACAACAATACACAAAATGCTCATCCCCCTTTTATTTCCTAACTCTGTGTTACAAAACTCCCTCCAACAAGGTCACATTGTAGAGTACCAGGGCCTTCACCGGCGTTGCTTTCAGTCTCAGCTGTCATACCCAATTCATCCAAAACTGTCCTGGAAACCAGCTCCCTTCTCTGTGAGCAGCCAGCCCCAGTCCCCTGCTCCAAACCCCAGCCCTGCTCTCGCCAGGCTCCTTGTGTCCACCTGCTCCTTCCCCACCCAGGACTTTTAAATCAGGCAGGTTCTCGGCTCGCAGATTTGGTGCCCAAGCTGAACTCGCCCACATGCGCCCGGAAACTGCCAGCCCGGGGCAGCTCGGCTCTGCGGGGCCAGGAGCGCCCTCGCTCCTCCATGGGGACCGCAGAGGCTGCGGTGCAGCAAAGTCTGCGTGGCCTCGGCGCCCCTGAGCTCAGCAGAGGTGTTTGTTTAGCTCTTAAATGCTGCCGAGCCACAGCTTTCTGCACCCAGAAGTCTTTAGCCTGGCCAGTTTCAGCAGATGCGTGAAGATGACAAGAAGCATGGTTCTGGCATGCTCCCGAGCAAATTTCTGCTGCAAAGCATAAGGACACACAAAAACCACCAGCATATTTTAACAACAGCAAACGTATCTCCCTCCAGGATGAAGTCAGAAGCAACAGAGCCATTTTGCCTGAAATGTTCTCCCACAAACAAATTCTACCTGAGGCACATTCCTGGGAAGAAACATTTTTTTAACCCTGGGTGACAGCATCGAACAGACGTAAATACAACATCTTCGAACGGAAAGCTGTGCCGCCTTCCAGACAGGCAGCAAAAGCTGCCACCCAAGCCAGCAGGAGACCCACTTAATGTCCAGGATTATCCTGGGTGGGGCGACCAGCGTGCCACATTCACAGATGTGGTCCTCTAGGGGGGACGGAATACGGGAAAGCTTCAGCCCATAAAAAAGAAAAGCCTTACAGCTGAATTCATCCCCAGTGATTCCAGTGGCGACGCACCAAGGCTAAATTTGACCCACGAGGCCTGTTATTAGTGCAGATTTTATTGTTAGTGTGCACTAGAGGGTGCTACTCTGTTAGTGTTTGGAAAAGACCGTAGTAATAAGACTATCTTCAATGTCTTCATTCATTGGAAAGTCAGACTGAGTAGACTGAGTGGGCGCGTGTTGATATTCATATTACCGTTCAGTCTCGCCTCAAAATAAAATGGATTGCTTAGCTGGGAAAAAGAGAATTTCTTGGCTTGGAAAAGGTTTCATACATCTGGGGTCAAGGGTAAACATTTGGGTTAGACATGGTGACAAATGAAAGGAAAATATGGTCAGTCTTTCCTTTTTCTCTCTGTTTCACAATTCCAGGATGAAGGGACACCTCAGTAAGCTAGCTGAGAAATTAGAAATTAGTGCAGATGCTGAAAATAATAAACCTTTGGATATCACTGCTGCAGGACAGATAATCAAATTCTCATGATAAAATTTCGTGGAGGAAATAAAAGCAAAGTACTTTTATGACTGTTACAGTGTTTTGGCTAAGATAAGGGTAACCAGATCTCAGGCTCTGAGATACAAAATGATGTGTTAGAGGTATCAGTAGGAAATGACTTCCCCCATGTGCTGCGTTGCTCCATTGACTGTGCATGTTATGTTTTTGTTTCCATTTGCCTAAAGCATGGAGTAATGGCTATTTCTGTAGGCAGGATCCCAGACCAATGATAGCGCAATTCCTGCGCTCCCACTTCCAACGTGTGGGAGCCCTGGAATTCGCTGCAGCTACCCGACCTGCTGAGCGCAGGAGCCACGGGAAGGCAAGAGACCATCCGACGCGCTGCAGAAACAGCCCTCCAACCCCCAGCACAGCTCCTCACAGGGGTGTGCTGAAGGGGGGCCTCCCTCCCCACCCTTCTGCTTAGCTGGGAGTGAGGAATGGGGTGTTAAAGGCCCCCCGGGAGCCGGGCGAGGGGAAGCAGTTAGGTGCCGAGAGCGCTGAGAAGGTGGTGCTGCTCTTCATCCGCTCTAGAGCCAGCTCCAGGGAGGGAAGTGACTCTGGAGGGCATTACACCTATGCTATATAATCTGGCATGTTTATTTATTGCACCATAAAACCTCCGTGACTGGCAGTTCCCTTTGGTATTCACCAGAAAGCATCTCCCTTGGGCAAAGCGGGTTAAACTGGGATCTTTAAAGGCCACAGTGGCATTATTCTATCAGGATTTTAAGCACACTAATGACAAAGAAAGAACTGGTTTTAAAGCTCCTGAGACTGATGTGTACCTACCGTTAATAAATCCACTTGGACTATGAAAGGGGGGAGGTGGGAGAAAACAAAACAGAAAAGCTGTTTTTAAATCCAAGTGATCTCTCTTTTCTAAAAACTTTCTTGTAGAAACTCAGAAACTTGACTTCCTTCATGGGTAGTTTTTGCTTTTTCTATGACTACATTCTGATAGCTTTATTTCCAGCTATTTTCCCTACATTTTTTGACCAGCGTTGGCAAGAAGGAGGAAACTGCTTCTTACTGAAAGTTTTATTAAGCAGTTATTAGTATTTCCTTCTTCGATACTGCGTGGCTTTTCTGCACAGTGAGTTTAATGTACTCTTGCAGGAGGGGGCTGTAGGCCTAATGCATCACTGCGCAACCCCAGCTTGGTTTCACTGAAGCAGATGAGGTTGCTCTCGCAAAAGCCTGGTGATGATGACCAGCTATGGGAATACAAATTCCCAAGTTCTGTTTCCAGCTGTACTTGTGCCTTACCACGTTACCTGCACTGACAAACACTGGCCTTGTTTTTGACAGCAACAGTTTGCTCCAGTTAAGGAACTGCCCCTGTGGGTCTTGGATTAAAATTGGTGCAATTATACTCTTCTGTCAGACTTGAGAAATACCTGTGTATGATCATTCTGCCTTGCAAATTGCCTTCGTTTTTATGCAACAATGTTATTTTCAGTTGCTGCACACTGTCCAAACTAAACCTGGCATGTGTATGAAAATGTCCCTCTCGTCAGCAATTACATGTAAGAACAGTAGGTCAGCACTTCTGTGAGTCATATCACCTTTAACCAGCTATTGGGGGTTAATTGCAGAATAGCTCTCTGCAGACCTCTCTGTTTGTGTGGCCTGGAAAATCACTGCTAGCCTGTCATAATTCCCTCTTCAAGTGGATTATGGTCCAGCTGCAGCGTAAAGGTGGAGTAAGCTATGAAATCAGTCACACTGATGGAAATGTAAGTAAACTCAGGCTCTTTCCATGTGAGAAAGACCCCTTTTTTAGACTGCAGGAAGCAGTTGCAAGAGGCAGCACTTAAATGAGGTTGTGACCCAATGAGAGTCTACAGCCGCCCAGAACAGGCTTGCAATGGTCCTGCCACCCTCCCTTCCCCAATGCGTGTTTCCCTTGGCTCCCTCACGTTGGCTAGCCCTATGATAAATAGGTTAGTCTGGGAACGACAACAGCATAAAACTTTCTTCTTTTCGGCAGAGTTAACAGTTAAACATCTCTGGGGACGGAAAAGGAGCTGGCGATGAAGCGCGTGTGGTACGTTGGCACTTCAGCTTAGAGCAGCTTGAAACTGTTATGGCATTGCAGGCCCACAGTTGCTGGCTCCTGGCAGAGCATCACATGCCTAAAACTGGGATTCACAAAAGCCAGCACATCGAGTGAGGATCTGCATGAACTAACCCATAGGAAACCCTGAGGAAGAGACTGTCCTGACCTTGCTGCTCTTCAGAACATAGGGTCTCTTTTCTGGGTTGCGGAGAGATGCTTCTTTCCAACTGCTGTTTATTATCTTGACCCTTTTATAAAATTTATATGCATTTATATGCCTACGGCTTTTCATGTTAAAAAAAAAAAAGAAGAAGAAAAGGTCACTCCTTTCTCTGCAAAAATGGCTGTGGAGAGATCCTAGTGCCCTCTCACTTTCCAGATGTCTGAGGCTCTGAGGCAAGGGAAGGGAATCAGTGTATTCAAGTCCTTCCCCTGTTTAAGGGGCCTTGAGAGACGATGCAGCATTTTGGGATGGCTGCAAAAATTCTTTCCTCTTGAAACCAGTTGGCTTCACATAACTAGCATATTTCATTGGACCAGCTGTTGAAAGAAAGAGGTAGAGATTGCAAAAATGCAAGTGTGAGCCTAACTCTCCAGCTTAGTGACTGGTGTGTTGCCCCTGGAGCTGGGAAACTCAGGTTTTGATCTGTGCTCTACTGAGTGTTTGCTATAAAATATGAACCTGTTTTGTGGGGCAATTCTTGGAACCACTTAAATTCAGAAAGCACGGTGGTATTGCTCAAGACAAAGACCACATATTGCAGAAGAAAGCCAGGACTGAGGCCTGGAGGCAGATGTGCTCATTTTCTCCTGTTGAAGAAGGCTGCACCTTACAGGGAACCTCTCAAGAATGGCCATCAGGCCACAGAAATGAAATGCAAACAGCTCTGAAATATGTTTTAGTTTGTCAAGTTGGTAAGGCAGACTAGCATGAGTGGTCCTCTAGAGCAGATGATTAGTGCTGAAGAACATATGACTACAATATTGGCATTCAGTGTTTTTTCTTCTTTTAATTCAGACTAATTTTAGCATGCCCTGTGGATTGAATTCCCACTAAGGATTCCTGCGCACCCTGAAACCTCATCGTGATACAAACCAACACCCTGTAAGAGATAATGATCAGGTGATTCCCTTCAAAAGCACACTCCTGATCCAAACTACAACAGTAATGTAAACTTGCCCCAAGCAGACTGAAATCCTGTCCTATCAGTTGGAAACCCAGATGCAATCTGTTTTCAGGCACCCTCTGCTTATGCTCAGCAAATGACATAATGTAACACAATCACTACTTATTGACACAGGTATTCAACTAAATAACGCATTAAAGGATAGAACAGAAACATCAAGCAGCTGACCAGCTTAGCCACTTAATTCACTTGTGGTTCTGGGCAGTTCCTGCCTGCAGTGTCTGCACTTCTGTTGAGCATTTCAGATAACAAATTGTTGATCAGCTGAGGGAAGTATAATCAGTGTTGTGGTGCATTCCTGTGGCCGGCCTCCAGCTGCAGATCCCCAGGGGGATGCTGCCTGCTCTGCCTGTGGTAAGATTCAGCAGCCCCAGGGCAGCGCTCGGAGCCTCACAGGGAGCTGCACAGGCAAAAACCTTTTACCACTGGTTGAAAACCAGGCCCCAGGTAATCTCCACTCCAGCCTGCAGAAGGCCCTTGCAGACGTTTTCAACACGAGTTTGGGGAAATGCATTTCCTTGTACTGATCTACACTGCCTGGAAAATACTCCCGCTTGCTCCTCTTACCTTGCAAGTACGCAGGGGCAAGGCGGCGAGAGGGACAAGCCAGGTCCCAGCGGACCCCTGCTCGGAGCGCTCCCGTACTCTGCCTCCCGCCGCCTTGCGCTTCCCGCCCGCGCCAGCGCCGGCTGCTCGGCCCCGCTGCGGGGGAAGCGGCGCAGCGCCCGTCCCCGCGCAACGTCCGCCCCGCGCAACGTCCGCCCCGCATAGCGCCCGGACCCGCGCAGCGCAGCGCCCGCCGCGCCGCGGCAGTTCACCAGGTGGCGCCAGAGACCCGGTTTTGTGGACCGAGCCGGGCCGGGCCGGGCTGGGCTGGGCAGAGTGGGCGCTGCGCGGCGGCGCTCAGTGCTCGGCGCTGCCGCCTCGCGGGCCTGCGGCGGGCCCGGGGCGGGCGGGGAGGCGGCAGCGGCGGGCCCGGGGGCCGTGGGGAGGGGGGCGGTGGTAGCAGGGACCATCCGCCGCCCCATAAACGGGCCCTGGTGGTTTCTACTGGCGGGGTTGCCGCAGGCTTATGTATGCATATATATATTTATGCGGATAAAAGCACCTATATAAATATGAAGCCGCAGCAGCAGCGCCCCTGGGCCCTTTCCGCTGGCTCGGGACCGTGTGCGGGGCACGCTGCAAGGGAGCGTTGGAAAGCGCGCTCAGCCCGCGGGCGCGGCCCCACTCCCGCGCACGGCGGCGGGGAGCGTCGCGGTGCCGCTGAGCGCTGTTTGCAACGGGGGTGGGCGTGGGGGGCTCACGGCCCACACCGCTGCGCTGGGTGCTCTGCAGGCCCCCACCCCGTTACGCGGAGGCTCCCGCAGCCTCATAAGCAGCCCTTGCTGAGAAGGCGCCCCGCCGTCCGCCACCGCGCCCCTACGCGCAGCGGCGCAGCGCCAGGCCTGCGCGGGCCGGTGCGGCGCCTCCTGGGCAGGGGGCGCGGGCAGAGGCGCAGCCGCGCCGCGGGCGCGGAGGTGCGGAGTTGAGCATCCGGGACCGCACAGCCACGGCGCGACCCACCCGCGTGTGGTCCGCGTGTGGTCCACGTGTGGCTGTGCGGGACCTGCGGGAGGCAGAGAGCGTGATGCGAGGCAGGAGCAACGCGGAGCTGCCCTGAGTCCCGGCCCCGCACGCAGCGCCCGGCCCTTTCCGGGATGCGCCCGGCCCGCTGTCTGCGAGCGCGGACAGCAATCTGCAGCGCCTTGGGGCTAGGCTTTTTTCCTCCGCTATTACAAACTCGAATCATTCTTTTCCACCTCCTTTGTCGGCCTCAGGGGGAAAAAAAAATAAAAAATCCTCCGAGACTCTATTCCAAAAAAAAAAAAAAAAAAAAAAGGCATCGCTCCTGCCTTCATAGTTCATTCGCCTTCTTTTCGAGTCCCTCGGAAAGCAAGATTAAAGGGGAAAGTCGCAGCTGTATATTTATGTTTTCATTGCTAGAAGGGAATTGATTTCCTTGCATTTATTTTTGTAGTTGCAATACACAAGGGCGGATTTGCGTCACCAAAGCAACTTGCTGGTCGAGATAAAGTTGCACAAATATCGAAAAGGGAAGTGCTCGCGCTCATTATGAAGTTTTTCTCCGGAAGAAATAAGGATTTCTGCTGTATCCTAAAATACTAAAGCCGCTTCTATTTTGGGACAAATCTCGCAGGCACATCCGCTCATTTAGTCCGAGTTGGAGCCTCTCAAAAAACAGGAGATGACCTGGGCTGCAGCGAGCCCCGAGTTTCCTGCAGCCTTCTCGCTCCTTGCGAGGGGAGGAGGCGCTGGGACTTAGCTGCTACCCGCGGGAGCGGTGCCGCTTGCTGCTGGCGGGGGGCCGATGCCCTGGGTCCGCGGGGCAGGGAGGAGAGTGGGGTCTGCTCGCGGGCCGGCGGCCGGGCGCGGAGGCCTGCGGAGGCCTGGCCCTGGAGGCAGGGCCTGCTCCGCGGGGTGCTGCGGGGCCGCCGGCCTTCGGGGAGAGGAGACGGCCCTGCCGCAGGGGAGGCGGCGGGGAGGCAGCGCGCCATAGGGGGAGGCAGGTGCTCTCGGCCACGGCGGGTTGGGCTGCCCGGAGTGCGCGGGGGAGGCACATAGGCACTGCRGAGCGCCGCGGCCGGGGGCTCCGTCGAGGCGGCAGGGCCGCATCCAGACCGGGAAGGCACCTGCCTGCTGACGGGGGCTCGGGCTTCCCGGCTCCGTCGCCAGTCCGAGGCCCAGCGCGGGGGTCAAGTGCTTTAGTGCAACGTGTTTAGTATTTCCTTTTGGGTTATTTTTGTCCCTGCTGGATGAAAGCGCCGACCTAGCACTTGTCTGAGTGACGGCCCGCGGGGAAGACCGCGCTTCCAGAAGCGGTAGCAAAATCAGGGAGCCCCGGGGCGGGGGAAGCCGGGGCGGGGAGGTGCAGCGAGCTCCGCGGAGGCCCGGGGAAGCGCGGGGGAGCGGCAGGGGCTGCCTGGGGCGCCGGGGCGCCGGGGGCGTTTCTCGCCGGGTGCTGCCCGTCACCAGGCGTGCGGGGTGCAGAGGGAAGCGAAGGTTTAAAACGAGGGAGAGATTTATTTGAGAAAGACAAAAAAAAATATAAGGGGGAGAGTACACTTTTTTTCCTCATTACTTGGCGTGCAGCCCCGGGATGATATAATAGCAATATCATAACAAATTTACGAAAAAGTTTCACTTGCGCAGGTTGGATGCAGTGGCGATAATACACTTCGTTGCCCTTGTGTAAACCAGCCTGATGCCAGGGCTTTGCCTGGCCGTAGAAGCGCAAGGGAAACTGGAGTCGTTTGATCCGATCCGAAATCAACAGGCTCGCTTTCAGATCATCTGCTCAGGGAAAATCAAGGGGAGGGGGGAGATGCAAGAAGAAATGACTTTCCACTGTCGAAATGGGGAAAGTTCAAACCTAATCAAACGTTTCTTTCACTGTCTCCGGTTTTCGGACATATCCTGGCAAGCCATCGCTTTTATTTTTCGGTTTCGCCTCACTAATAAAAACCAAACCAAACCAAAGCCGTGCCTGGGTTTTCCTTCTGAATGAGCTTCGCATATACACGTGCATATGTATATGATGGCATTTGCCAAAGAAATGCATTCACCCTCGATTACAGGTGGTTTCAATATTCGTGTATAAGCTACGTCTTCATATCTGACGAAAGAAAAATACTTTGGCTTTCCGGCAGTTCCCCGAAAACGCTCAGAATTTTGGAAGCTATTTGAAAAAATAATCTTTGAAACAAAAACAYAGCAAGCCTGGAATCGTCTGACCAAGGAGCCTGCTTGCTGATGGTGAGGGCGGCAAAAGTTTTACATGCCTGATCTGTGAAATCTACAATTAAAAAATGTTTTTCCAGAGTCAGATCGGGAGAAATGTGGATGTTGGAGGGARAAAAAGCACAAAAGGCGCTTGGACGAATTTGTCCGTAAAATATTCCAGAGAATGTAGTTTATGATTATATTCTAAAAAGGTGTGTTTGATTCTATTCTTCAATAGTTTGGATTACTACGAATCACTGTTTAAGATGAATTTGCTGTGCAAACAGAYGCAGACACTTGGCTGAAGAATATAGTAGAAATCTGTAAAATGACATTGTYTCCAGGATGCAATTAATTAGCCACTACTAACACAGCCTTCAACGTGCGTGGGCCCAGAATAACTCAGAGCTCACATAAATACATATGTTGCGTGCATTATTATATACTGGTTTTATTAGGCACCGGTCAAGGCTCATGTATCTGTGAAGGAAACGTATTTCTTTGGGAGTCGTTTTCGAGCTCTTTCAGGAGACAAATCTGCCTTTCAYTGGGAAAAAAATTCCCGCATGCTTTGCTCAGATATTTTGAAATCACAGCGGCAAACGAAAGGGCGCTGCGGTGGACGTGTGATTTTTTACTAATTAATTAATACTATTTATTTTTTGCAAAGCGGGCCGTGTTTGTGCGGCCGCGCAGGGCGGAACTGAAGGAGCTGGAGTGTGCGCGCAGACAGCGCTGCCTGCGAGGAAGTGTTGCTGCTTCTCCCGGCCAGAGGCGCGGAGGGGAGTGCGGAGGCGAAGGAAAGCGCGCTCCCGCGAGTAGCCGCGCTGCGGGCGGGCCGAGCCGGGCCGGGCCGGGCCC
>NW_028185339.1:881622-891788 GCF_003343005.1 Rhea americana | reverse complement strand
GGCGCCCTCCAGCAAGGACCTGAAATTCGGCATCGACCGCATTTTGTCGGCGGAGTTTGACCCCAAAGTCAAGGAAGGCAACACGCTGAGAGGTAGAGAAATTGGCTTGTCCGCTTTCCATGCTAGCGTTCTCGTGCTTTTTTTTCTTTTTTTTTTAATATGTAGATACCCTCTTAAAAATTTTTTTTTGAAGTAGCCAGGAAAGACGTAAGCGTTATTAATGTGCTTTTTTAGTAGCGTTCACTAAAATAGCCGCCGGTCCCGCGCGMTGTAGCGGTCTGTGATTAGGGTTGGACCGCTTTGAAAAAATAGAGATAGCGTAAAAATAGCAAATCAAACGATCTCAGATTCCCAGCCCGGGCGAAGGTTTTCCCTCAGATGGTAGAGTCCGTTTAAAAGGCTTTTGCTGCAATCAATCTTCTCCAGCAGCGTGTAAACATCCTGACAAAGGGAGTAAATATATCGGAAGATCTTTGAGTCCCGGGGCATTGCCGCCTCTCCCGGGGAGAGCCACGAGGGCGAGCGCCGGGGCTTGCCCGTCCCTGCCGTGTCCCTTCGGCGGAGGCTCCCGCACCCGCCTGGGCCGGGACACGGCAGCCCCCGTCCCGTCCCGTGTCTCTCCCCCCCCCCCCCCCCCCCCCCCCCCCCCCCCCCCCCCCCCCCCCCCCCCCCACCCAAGGCCGCAAGGGAGCCCAGACCCATCCGCTAGAAGCGTCCCGGTGCGGAGATTTCGCGGTGTAACAGAGCTCTCCTTGTTCCTGTGCTCACAGATCTGACCTCCTTATTAACTACCAGCCGCCAAACTGGGGTTCATCTCCCCAACTTGCAGCCTTCCGCCAGCCAGTTCTTCGCGTCTCTAGACCCCATTAACGAGGCCTCTACTATTCTGGGTCCCTTAAACACAAACCCAAGGAGCTCAGTTCAGCACCAGTTTCAAGACACTTTTCCAGGTACATACCTTCCCCTGCGACCCCCCTCCCCTCCCCGCGCTCAGGGCAGACCGGGCCGCGCCGCCGGCTGCCGCCCCCGTCCCGCAGCGCGCCCCCAGGGCCGCCGGCTCCCTCCTCCCAAAGCGACTGGCCGGAGGCTTTTGAAAAGCCAGGGCATCTTTTTTTTTTCTAGCGAGGCTCAGATTTTGGATATCTCGTCCCGAGCGAAAGCACTGGGAGGGGGAGGGAGATCCGACTAGCGCCCTGAATCAGATCGCCCAATCTAGCAAAAATAATACCTGGGGCGAGAGAGAAAGGGCGGGGAGGGGGAAAAGGAAAATATCCGAGTTAGAAAACATGCCATCCTTGTCTGAGGAAACACACACTTACAGAAATCATACCTCGTCGGCAGGCAGAGTGACACTTGCTTGGGCCTTCCCTGCACACCGCAGTCGAGCTGATATTTTGAGCGGATGTAATACTTCTTTTCGGGCATCGATATTAATAACGCACTTTCCCTGTCTCCTTCTCTCCCTGTCTCTCTTTCTCAAACGTCAGGTCCGTATGCAGTTTTAACTAAGGACACACTGCCTCAGACATACAAGAGGAAGCGCTCCTGGTCCAGGGCTGTTTTTTCCAACCTTCAGAGGAAAGGTTTAGAAAAGCGGTTCGAAATCCAGAAATATGTTACCAAACCGGACAGAAAGCAACTTGCRGCAATGCTGGGGCTGACAGATGCACAAGTAAGAGCTGCTTGTTTTTCTTTATCTACCCTTCTTTTACTTCCAGTTTTGTTTAGGCGAATGTTAGGGAGGGGTTGAAAATTATTTTCCCTTCCTTAATTTTTGTGGCATTCATTTAGAAGTAGGATCTCGGCCTGGTGGGGTTACCCGGGCTCCTACATTAAACAGCTTTTTGAGAGGTCCTGTACGGTCACACGTTAGCGTATTATAGCAGGATTAACTCCCCGTTCCTARCGCGAAGATTTCGCCTATGGACTCTTCGCGTTTGTTTTGGCAAACACTGACAACGACAAGCAAAGAGGCAAACAGGGCCRGAGGAGATAATCAGTACGCACGTTATTGAAGTGCAACTCACAGTAGGAGGCAGTTTAGGTCAAAGGAAGTAGAAACAAACACACTATTTTTTTAATGTCCCTTAAAAAAAAATCTCTCCCTACATTGTGAAATCCCTAGTTCTGGGGAAGTGAAAACTTCTCTTCAAACGGAATCATTAAGCGCCACTCTGTAATGATTCCACCATTGACGGCCCACAGCGCACAGAATTGTATAACGCTGTGGTTTCTTGAGTAAGATTCGGTTTCCTGGAAGAAGAAGTAGAAAGGAGAAAAAAAAGAAAAAAAGGACCCCCCAACCCCATTGTATTTAAACACGCGAAGGAGAAAAAAAGAAAAGTTACTCGTGTGAGGTTGGGGGCAGAGGAAAATGCCGATGGTATCTCCTTTTATCCTGCATTGCCTGCTTGCAGGCGTTTCCTGCAGAGGCCAGGGCTCCGCTTAGCCGTCCCCAGCGCAGCCCCGGCCGCAGGGTGAGCGGGGCGGCGGTGCCGGCGCGGTGGTGCCGGGGCGCGGGCGGTGGTGCCGGGGAGCGGTTCTGCGCGGCCCGGCGCTGACGCTGCGCGGTGCCGCAGGTGAAGGTCTGGTTCCAGAACCGGCGCATGAAGTGGCGACACTCCAAGGAGGCGCAGGCCCAGAAGGACAAGGACAAGGAGCCGGCGGCCGAGAGGGCCGGCGCGCCGCCCGCCGCCCCGGGAGAGCCCGAGCGCAGCCCCAGCCGCTCGGAGGGCGACAGCGACAGTAGCGACGCAGACTCCCTCGACATGGCCCCCAGCGACACGGAAAGGACTGAGGGCGCCGAGCAGAGCCAGCCCCAAAGCGGTGTCATCAAGTCCTCTGGCAGCCCCGGCCTCCCCTCCCCACCGCCGCCCGCCGCCAGCCCTGAGCCGCCGCCCGCCCCGCGGAGCGGCCTATAGACAGGGCGGCCGCGGCATCTCCGCCCGGGACCTCCGCGCTAATTTATATTCTTTCCTCCGAGCTGCTGCCGGGTCTCAGAGGTCGAGTGGGCACATCAAGAGCCCCCTCCTCTCCCACGGCCAGCGCCCTGCCCGGCGGCGAGGGCTTGGGGACTTGGGCGGTGCGGGGAGCTCCAGCCCTGGACAGTTGTGCATGAGGCGCGCGGCAGCGCCGCCCGGCCGCCTCTCCCTCCGTGCTGCTCGGTGGGAGAGCGGGATTTCTCTCTCTCTCTGTCTCTTTTTTTTTTTAATTTTATTCTCCCTCTCGCACCCCTTGCGCTCTCCAGGGAAGTCCGAGCGAGAGACTCCGAGAATGTGCTCTGAAATCCCTCTCCCTCCCCCTCAGACATTTTACAATGTGAAGTATTTTGCCAACATCCTCATTGGTTGCAACGTGTTGCTTTGAATAATCTGGCCAAGAAATACTGCACTGACAAAATATATAAATATATATATATATATATATCCTGTAAATAAAATGTTTGCTATGGTTTGTAACCACGTCAGTCTGTTGACCAGGGGAGAGGGCTGATGAAGCTGATCCAGCTTCCTATGCCCCGCTCAAAAGCAGTCACTGTCTGCTCCTCGCCTTGAAAGACTCTGGATACAGCCTTCTCCTTTTTTCTTTTCCTTTTTCTTTTTTTTTTTCTTTTTTTCTTTTTTCTTTTTTTTTTTGATGGAGCCGATGACAAGATCTGGATTTGACTATGCGAAATTGTGCCTCGGGGAGAAAGTTGCCAGTTGCATTTGTAGATCCCAATGTGCGTATACATGTATGTATGCATATATATGTATATATATATATATATTTATATTCTGGGGGGTGGCTTTTTATTTTTGTTCTTAATGCAAGACCAAAGCGGACTCTTTAGCTGCCTGGCGTTTGGAACCAGGCGGCCACCGGGGTGTCTTAGGGGTGCTCGCAGGGGCGGCCTGCGGCAGAGGAGAGCCCCCCCGGCCGGGCCGGGAGCAGGGAGGGGGGAAGCTGTTTTGGTTTGTTCTACTCGGATTTGTTACGTCGCTCGCCGCAAGCCGCCGCGCCGTGCGGGAGGCCTGCTCGGCGCGCCCGCGCGCGCGCGTGGAGGGGGGGGGGGCTCTGTGACATCACAAAGCCTCTGTGCGGCCCGGGGTGCGCTCTGTGACGTCACAATGGCGGYGCGCGGCGCGGGGAGGGCGCGCGGAGCTCCCCGGGCCGGCGCGGGCCGTGCGGGGCCGCGCCGGGAAGGGTTTCACGCCGCGCTCTCTCTCCTTCTCTCTAGATGGGGAGCTGCGCGGACGGGTCTGGCTGGGCTGGTGCCCTCGCTGGGAGGGCGAGCAGAAACCGCTTGAAGCCACAGCTGGATCACTCCTTCCTGCCTCCCTGCGGGTCCAGGTTCGGATCCGCTGGCTCTACTCAGGTTTATCTCCGGCTTCTTTCCTTGGGAAAGCGCTGTAATACTAACTGTTCCACTGATGCTGAGGTACGGGGAAAGACGAGGGCTGTTTCTCAGCGATCCTCCTTGCTCCTCCTCCCCGCATCAATAAAAGCGAAAGTCGTACCGCTGAGGAACCGAACTGTCATTTCCCACTGAGAAATGGGTTTTTGCATCGGAGTTTTCTGCGAGATCCTAATCAAAGCCGTTACTTCGTTTTCAAACACACCGGCTGTAACCGCGGGGCCGAGGGAGGCCTGATCCTGCCCAGGAGGGCTAAGGCGAGGGCAGGTGAAGAGAATCAGACCCCATATGCTGAGCTGCCGGGCGCTGAGCATGTGAAACCTTTAGTAAGAGAGGGGAGATGGAGTAAAAAAGGCGAAGGACAGAAACGTGCTTGTGTGTCATACGGCGATGTGGAGGAGGGCGAGCACCCTGCCCGGGGCGTCTCGCCCTCCCTGGGGGTGCCGCGGGAAAGCCGCTGGGCCGAGGGCGCTTTATCCAGGGAGGGCACCCTCCTCGGGGCCATCCCTCAGTCAAYAACGAGAGTCTCGCCCTGGAGCTCTGCAAAACAAAACACCCGAACAAAGAGAAAGAGGCTGAAAGCATTTTCAGCTGTTTCTCCCGGCCTTCTCCGACACGAACAAGTGGGAGATCGGGGGGGTGGGGTGGGGGGGCTAGACCGCAAGCCAGGAGCCCAGCTTGCTGGCCGGGGCAGGCGAAAGGGGGGGAGGGGGGATCAGGTGAAGTGGAAAATAAGATCTAACAGAGTGGGCAAAGGCTCTCTGCCTGAGGCACGGGCAGGCAGGGGAAYTCCCGAGGGTGCAGCGCACGACTCCCCGCTCTCCGCATGGGTGCGCGCAGCACCCGTGCACGGTAGCACCCGCGAGGCACCTTCCCTGTCCCGTCGCTGCGGACACAACGACACAGGAGAGAGAGTGGGAAGGAGCTACAGGATGCACATTTGGGCTCCTCTTAAGACGCTCTCAGGGAGGAAAGAGGGGTGTCATGGCCTCTGRAGGGGCACCCGCGAAGCGCGGAGCCGACCCTGTAAATTGCTGCAAGCACCAGAGAAGCGGGCTATTTCTAGGGCCGCTGCTCTATACTTTAGCGCGAGGTTTATTATGAAGGGTCGGTTTATAACTTCCGCTAAAAATAAGGGAAGCCATGGGACAGATGTCCAGCGAAACGTTAGACTATTTCTGTTCTGGTAGGCGCAATGTGGCTCACGGAGAAGCAGGATTTTGTTTTCCTCTCTTATTTGTGTTCCCTAAAGCCTAATCCATGCGGAGCAGGCACGGGGAAAACCACCGAGACGGGCTCGAGGAATGCGGGATTTGACACGGCTCTTGTCAGACAGGGAAAGGAAAAGTGCACAGGGAGAAAGGCTCTCTTGCCTTAATCTAGAAAAGTCCGCACCTCTTCCAAGTGCAGCGTTGCATTTTCAATTAACGAGGGGAAAATGCTAGCGTGGACCCCAGAGGAAGGAGCGAGCAGGGGCCACTTCTTTACGGCAACTTTCAAAGATAACGCTGCAAAGGGGGGAAAAATAACATTGGTGAGAWTCAGGCTAAGGAGAAAGATGCTCGGGCGTAGAAGGAAGAATTGCTCTAAAAATTCTTCTGGATGGGGCCAAAGGGACCTGGGGACTTGAAGCGGGAAGTGAGCAGGGCTCCCCGCTCCTGCCTCCCCCCGCCCCGCACCTCCAGGCTTTGGGGGCTCCATGCGCGGCCGCCGTGAGGAAGCGCTCCGCTCCCCGCACCTCGGGCTGCTGCTCTGGTCAAGTGGTAGAGTTGAGAGAATATTTTTTTTTCTTTCCTCTTCCGAAAAAAAAAGAAAGAGAGAAAAGAAAGAAGACTCTCCCCCTTATTGCTTCCCTTATGCACGTCTTCCTACAGTAGAACAAACCCACCAAAACGAGTTYTCGGAGAGACGCACGAACAGAGAGATTTGTGTCCCGGTCGACTGGGAARGGAGTTTGCCCAATCTCGAAGGGCTGGAGTTTACTACTAAAATATTGCAGAACAAGTCGAGACAGCGTCGTGATTATAGCTAGATCGATCGCGATTCACTGGCGAATGCGACGTGTCTGCAATACAATGCAACACTGATCCAGAGTAGGACCGAAAAAAGCCCGAAGGTGGGTTTTCTGTCCCCCATCGCCCCTCGATAACACGGGACATTTTTTATACAGGTTATTTCTSAATGTGAAATAGCTGGCATCGCAATGCAAGAGCTCGCGGTTGCTCCACTGATCCGATTTCTCGACGCTTTCCAAATGGGGGGGGGGGATTACAGCTCTTCGGATAGTTTCTTTATTCCCCCCCCCCCCAAAAAAAAATGTTGTGACTCTTTTCAGACCTGTGCCTGCCGATCTCCAGTCCTCTGGGCTGTGTGGGTGCTGCACGGCTCTGCYGGGGGGGCAGGTCCCCTCGGAGGGGTCAGGGGCACCCCCCCCCCGGCAACCTCCCGGTTCTCGGCGCTGTCCCTAGATGGTGTGGCCCTAGACCGTCCGGCATAGCACCTAGTTTTCCCCTCGCGTGTGCCCGGCAGAGCTTTTCGGGCATGTTTCACATGAAGGGTTGTATGAGAGCAAGGCACCGGAGCGATATAAACTGCCGCACGGGGCAAGAGGTTTCCCTGCCTCCTCCGAATTTCCCATGTTCGGGAGATCGAATTCAGAATAAACAGGGAGGCCTTTTTGTGCCGGTTCACGATCGGACCCCCTTCTGCAAACGACGACTTTGTGTCCATGCTCGCAAAGATGAACAGCCTGGCTTCCCAGAGGCGGGTCTGGAGGAGAGAAGCTTACCAACAACCCCAAATCTCCCCGAGCGCTATCTTTAGAGGTCCAACGAGATCCTTTCCTTCTTACTGAATTTCTTACTAGAAACCTCCCATCTACGGAGTCTTGAGGCAGCCTCTGAAATAATAGCCGCGTTTAAAAAGAAGAAGAAAAAGAAGAAAAAGACACAACAATTTAAGAAAGCCATTTACTGGAACCGTGGAAAAGGGCGGGAACGGGCTGGACTGGAGCTCGCGTCGGGGCTGCCGCATCCCTTCCTCTGCGCGGGCAGGGGGACTCGCCCGCTGCCCGGCTCGCCCGGGGGTTGCGTCCCCCTCGCAGAGCCCTGCATGGTCGGGAGGGAGGGTAAGGAAGTCTGAGTTCGCCTCCCTCGTTAGCTCAGTGAGATCAGCTCGGCTCCTTAGGAAAATATTTTTATTTTATTTTAATGTCGGGCTTAAGCTTATGTCTTAAAAAATAATTGTTTTCAGACTCCGGTTTGCTCGGAATCACTGTTTCACACTCACACGCACACACAGCCTTCTCTACAGTTCATGCCTCGGGACTGCCTGGCGTCTGCAAGACAAACTGCAATCTCCGAAATGTCAACTTTTGCCACAATCTCGACTAAAAAAACCACCCCCTTCTTATTGCTGTTGAGCGCTCATCAGAAATAATGGCTGTTTACACAAAACCTTTATTCACTTTCTTAAATAAACGCCAGTGAATTCAAATAAAGCAAACCCTCAGCTATAATTCAGGCACAACGTTTGCTGTGTGTATTCTCGGCTGCGGACCTGGAGAGACTCCTAGGAGAGAAATATGAAGTCTCCTTTCATAGTCCACCTCCATTAGCAAAATATTCTAGCTCACCTCGACCGATCTTTTCCTAACCAACTTTTTTTTTTTCTTTCTTTCCCCCTCCCCCTTTTTTTTAAATCCCCTTGGCTGAAAGGGAAATATTTCCTCCTCTGTCCCGTGTCTCCACTTGGGAGATGGCAGAGATGTTATTTAGATGCTTTTCTTTTTAAATTAACTTGCAAAAACGCCTTTCTCCTGTCCCAAAGCCCTGACTTTGAGACGTGTTAAGGGGTCAGGAGAAAGCGCAGTGCAAGCAGCCAGACTCCGCTGCCGCTGGCTCGGGCCACGCCGCGACCGTCGGAAACGCGTTTCTCCGGTGGGGACGCGCGTCGCAGGCGTACTCGGACCTTTGGCAGCGCGCAGGGCCGGGATCTCTTAGCTCAGCGGGCTCGGGAGTTCAGAGCAAGGCCGGGGGGGGGGAGTGAGGTGGGGGCAGATCGTCGAGGCAATGTCACGATCTCATTTATTTGAAAGGACGAACAAGAAAATGAATTCTTGCTCCTGCAGCCCAAACCCATCAGCGGAGTCAGGTRGCGGGGAGCCCTCGGTACGTGCCCCGCGGGGAGCGCAGTGGGTCGGGGGCCGCCAGCGCACCCCTCGGCCCAGCTCCCACACCGCGGAGCGCCGTGGCGGAGACCGCCGCGGGACAGGGCCGTCGGGGTGGCCCTCGGGGAGCTTCCTCGGCACGGCGCAGCGGGGGAACCCCAGGACATGTGCTACCCGCCACCCCAGCCCCCTGCTCTCTGCCCGGCACTCGCGGCCCCTGCTCTAATGAGATCCATTAAGCGTATTATTGATGTGGAGGTTTGCTGTGAGGTCCTTGCTGGAGGGAAGCGGAGCTCTGCTGCAGATACAGGCGCTCTGATCTGCACCACCTGGCTGAAACCAGAGAGCCGCCACTTCATTAATGGGTTTAGCCTTTGCTAATTGGTGTCTTTAGGAGCCTTGCCAAATTCTGCTCTGGGATCTTTGGAGGCAGCTTTTGTTTTTCCTTCTGCCGGTGACACTCGTTGACGGCAATTAGACTCGATACCACTCATGTGCCGGCGGGCAGTGAGGAAGACCAAGCGCCCCGCGGGGGGGGGGCGCCACCAGCGCCCCCACCCCGCACCGCGGTCCTGGGGCCCGTTTCTTCTCCGCACCGCGCCCGGCGGGCGGAGCCGCCGCCTGCCTTCATACTCAGCATCATCGCCACCAAAATRTGAAACGCTGTCCGTTTGGAAACTTTCTGCCGGGGGGCAGGGGGGAGGCGAGCCGGCCACCCTCTGCTCGCCCAAATCCGGCTGCAGCAGGTGACACGGGTGGAGGTGCGTGTGCTCGGYGCGGGCCGCCTCCCCCGCGGAAACCAGTTCCGGGCCGGGGCCGAGGCCGAGCCCCGGCTGCAGACGGCCTGGGGCTGCCCCTGCTCGCTGGTGGCTTACTCCGATCCCCAGAAGTAGGGGGCAGCGGGGAAACGGSCGTCACCGCCTGCCCCGTCTCCTGTCGGGCTGAAGCCTCGGGCCTGCGAGCGAGGAGCTCTGTGCTGTGTGCGCCGCGGCCCGCCCGGTCGGGGCGAGGAGCTGGCAGGGCCGTGCCTTGGCCGTGCCTTGGCCGTGCTGGCCCTGCGGCCGCAGCACCGTGGAGCCGGCTCCCGACAGGGCACCGGCGCCCCGCGGCCGGGCGGCCGCCGCCACTCGGTCCCCTTCGCCGCCCGCCCGTGGGGTCGACTTTCTCCTCAGCCCCACGGGCTCGGCCGGGTTTTCCGGGACTCAAACGGCCATAGTTAATGAAATCCGATCGCCGCAAATCACAGACCTCTGCCGTACGCTATAATCAAATTTCTGCTTGCCTTAAAAAAAGCAGGCCACCCTCCTCCACCCCCATTCTCCAGACAAACCCCAAATCAAAGGTTTGCAGCCATCACACCCCTCTAGCTATGCCTGGTCCCAGGCCATCTCTCCCGCGCTGCGTTGCCATGAGTTACTCTTCCTCCGATCACCCGTCCCTACACGCTGCAGCCAAAAGAGGAGGCTGCCCAGCCCGAAAACCTCTCTTCTCGCCTGCCCGGCCCGCTGTGCGCAGCCCGGGGACGTGCCTGCGCGGGGCTGCGCGCAGTGGCGAGTCTGCTGTCGCCGCCTGGGCGCGGGGAGGTGATGGAGGGCAGCGCCG
>NW_028185339.1:852168-881607 GCF_003343005.1 Rhea americana | reverse complement strand
GGGGGCAGAGAGGCTCTACAAATCACACCAATCCCATTTCCCGGGTAATATGTCACCAGTCGTGTAAGTCAACTATTCAGGGGTCGGAGACGGCGGATAAATCACTCCRAGCAGGGATTTTATCCTCCTCATTGTACAGTTGTCGTTTGGACCTGGGCACTCACTTCGCGGGCAGCGCGGCCCCCGGCGATGCCCGGCCCGGGCACCGGCCCCTCCGGGGCGGCGGGGGCAGCGCCGGCCCGCGCCTTGCTGGTAGGACGCAGCCGCCCAGACGCTACGCTGGCGTGCCAAATTAAGAAGCACTTGATCCCCCCCTACCCCCCGCCTCGGATCCCCGCCCCACCTTGGCGTTTTCTGACTTGAGCGGCTTGCAGAAAGCAGTTTCCGCTGGAAAAATAATTAATGTCACCAAGCCGCAGGGACTCGCTATTTGACGGGGTGCCTCAGGCAGGGAAGTGGCCGCAGGGTTTATCAGGAAGGCAGGAGGGGAAGCGCTGGGCTGGGGTTCTCCATTTCTTTCTTTCTTTCTTTCTTTTGGCTCAGACACTTTCTGCCTTAACCCTTCCGCGGGCAGGCAGCAGAGCTCTCCCGGCCCCGCGGCTTGCGGCTCGGCCCCATTTAACCAGCGTTGCGCAGGGCGTCGATCTGTGCGGCACCAGGACTGACCCCCACCAGCTCCGCCTGAGCGCCGAGCCTCCAGCCTGCGCCTGGCACCGCCGGGGAAAGCGGGAAGAGGCAGGACGAGATGCGGGATGGAGCCGGCCCGTCTACCCGAAAGCAGCCGGTTACAATTCTGTCCAAGATCCTATTTTCCAAGGGCAGATCCCGACAGGCAGGGTTTGGTCCGGGGCGCTCCTTCCTCAGCCCCTTTCCCCCGCCCTCCCCCCAATATAGCCTGCCCCCTTTTTGCTCCCCCCACCGGTGTCTGTGGCCGCGGGCGGTCGCTCGCCTGGCGGGAGGAAGGCTCTGCTCTCTCCTCAGGTAAGCCTCTGGAAAGGTGTCCGAGGCGGGATGGGGAGGGTAGAGCCCCTCGGCCCCTCCCCGGCCGCYCGGGCCCGGCCCTGCCGCCCCCCGCTCCTGCGAGCCGCCGCCGCATCGGGCCCCGCGCCCCGGCCGCAGTAGATGTGTTTATTTGTCCGCGCACCCCGCCCCATAAATCCCGCCATCTATAATCATTATCTGCATGGAAACTTTTGCCCCCTGCAGCCCCCAGGACTCTCTCTCCCTCTAGTTAGCGGTGATGATTTTAAAAGCATGCGATGATCTAAGCCCTAATACTAATATTATGCATCATTTGGACAGGATAACCATGCCACCTTGTCAAACGCTGCCTCTTTACACAACCCATTTGCTGCATCGCAGAGTCATAACGGCGGTGATGGATGGGCCGGGGAGCCCCGCCGGCCGTCCCCCCGGCGCGCCGCCGCGCGGAGGAATGCGCGCGGGCGGAGCCCCCGCGCCCGCGTCCGGCCCGCACCCCGCCGGCGGCAATTTATAGTCTGTGTATATTTGCTGGCTCCAGATATCGGCAGCGTAATGGATGGTTATATTTTATGAATCCGAGCCTCAGATCTAGGGAACCGGGAGTCCCTTCCTTGTATGGTGCACTCCTGTCTCTCCCCTAATCCGCCCGGCAGGCAATAAACTTCCCCGCTAAATGCGCCAGGAGATAACAGCCAACTTTTATTGATTACGAGAAAATGTTTGAAACTAAATAAAGGGCTTTTATGAGGATCCCTGCGAAGAGCCTTTTCTCCGCAGCCATTAGGGCAATATTGACGTTTTACTGTGCGTAAACCGTGAACTTGTTTGGCTATAAATGTTGGAGTGGGTGAAAGGCAGATTAAAAGCGAAATGCAATAGCAGTGCTTGCGGAGAGTRCGGAAAGTGCCGCTCTGCGAGAGCTGGCCTTGGGGAAGCAGCCGGGCTGCAAGCCTGGAAGGTGCCGAACGTCCTTTGGGGCTTTTCTTTAGTCCCTATTCCTTATTCTTTGACCAACGCATCAATGCAGGCACAACGCTAGGGATTCATTTTAAAGGGTAAAAATAGGGAAGACTGGGGCACCATAAAAGGGATATTTAATAGGGTAAGGGCGGAAAGTAATTTCATACAAGCATTTGGAAAGTTACTGCCCATGCGTAGTGGACAGTTCTTCGAGGGGAGAAAGCGGGAAAAGTCACCCGCGTTTTAAAGCAGCTATCTGGAAAGYTTTTTTCTCACGCGCTCCCCTCCACGCCCGTTTCGATAGGCCTCGATGAGGAAAGGGTTACGGGAGAGGAGGATTTAGCAGGGGCAATTYCCCCCGCCTTGCCGATCCGCTCCTGCAGAGTCTCGGCTTGCGGAGGGTGCGCGGCGGCGGCGGTCTGGTTTCGGCTCCTCCGGGAGCTGCAACCGAAACGTTTCCCCCCCACACCCCCTTTCYCCAAGCCGAAGGACGGGAGCGAGCCGCAGAGGCAACGCGGTTTGTTCGGGCAGTGACACGCGGCCGCGGGCGGGGAGAGGCTCCGCATGGGCGCAGCGGCAACCGCGGGGGGAAACGCCGGCGAGGGCGGCGGGCGAGGGAGGGGGGAGCCGCCGCAGGCTGCCAAATGCACCGCGACCCCCCAGCCCCGGCAGGAGCCAGCCCTGTTCTTGAAACGACAGAGATCACATTTTCGTGGCCGTTCTGAAAGTGTTGAGGCCAATCATCTCCGAAACTGCTCAGGATGCTCCCTGGCTTCATCAGTATCCTTACTTCTGTCTGTCAGCGGCCAGCTCGGAAGGCATAAGCATATTATTTTCTCCGTCTGCCTTCGAGAGCAAGGCACAGACTTAATTTATTTATTTGTTTGGTTTTGTTGCTCTTTTTGCCACACTTCGCAGAGCTAACTGTAAAATCACTCAGTGTCCGCAAGGTGTTGTATCACATTTTACTGGAAAGCTATTAAGCTGTCTTTTTTTCCCCTGATGTTCCTTGATTAACTTACGAGCATAAAGGAAATGCTTGAATAGTGTTCCCTCTGCGGTTTTCTTTCAGCAAGGGGAAGCCAAGGGAAGATGCTAATATTGTCATCTTATTTTACAATTTATACCGTCGGCCCAAACAGTGTATAAACAGAAATCAAGGCACAGTGGGGTTCAGTTTCTTAAATGCAGCCCAAATATTTCAGAGATTGTACTTGCCTCGATAGCTGGATTGGCGAATTATTTAGCCTGCCCTTTATTGCTGTTAAAATGCTGTCGTCCATTTAAATAAACCAAGTGATYCAGAGTTAGTTACCAGTTCCGCAGAGGTCCAGTTAGCAGGATGTCCCAGCAGCGATGGTGTGCGTTAAACCTCGTACACCAGCTTTTCTGCTTGTCCTTCGAGATGCCTGCCTTTCTGCTAGCACTTCACAGTATTCCCCCCCCCCCGCTAATAACCTGCACATGGTCCCTTGGCTACTCACGCACATGCCCTCCCCTCCAGCTCGCCATGTGCTTACACTTAACTTTATCTCTAATACATATGGATCTCTATGAGTACATATATAATATTATGCTGGAAACACATGGCTGGCCTTTTTTTTAATTAAGCATTTTTTTTAAGCTGCAGTCCGTGAGGCTTTGCAAGGAATATTTATCCTATTAACCAAGTGAGCTGGCGAGAAACAAACCCAAACAGAAAGGGCACGAGCACTTCTACTTGCAGAACTGGAAAACATTTGCAGGCTTGTTATATACACTTCAGGTCATAAATTAATAGCTGATTTATTCTTCAATCAGGAAAAAGCCATTAAGCTTTGCTCAGCTCTAGTCTGTGGGAAAATAATTTCTTTGATTGAGTTCCCCCTAAAGACCCCCAGAAGTTCTCTCTCCTCTGTCAAGAACAGTCTGCTCTTTCCTGTCTTCCGGACGGAGGGAAGAGTAGGACCTCCGGAGAAATGCAGCTTTCCAGCATCTTGAATTTCACTTTGCATCTTTCTCCCTACCTGCTGATTTAATTTTTCTTTGCATTTGGGACTTTTCTAAATCCATCAAGAGAAAACTATAGAATAATGAGAGTGGGGTATCATCTTTTATCAGCTTTTTCTTCCCTGCTGGTGGCCAGTGTTGCAACTCTGAAGTAAATAGACATTTGGAGGAATTGAGGGGTGAGAAAGCATGGCATGGAAAGAAATTCAATCTGAGGAATGAGAGGAATGAATAAAAAAAAGCAGGGCTGATGACTTTTTCATTGCATAGATTTCCTACTGGAGCAGTGGTTACTGATCCCTGATCCGCTTGTTTATTTAGTATGTTTCTGAAATGCATGAGCTCCTCAGCTGGCCTGTGTCACTGGAGCTCTACACGTTTCCATGGACGTGGCCCAGACCTAGCCCACAGCTTTGGCGTTAAAAAGAAGAATGTCTCCAGCTTGTCCACCCACTGGCAGCAATGCAAGGGCTCTGTGCACTCATTAGTGACCTGCTCCCCCCAAATCTGATGTCGTTTTGAATCCTGGAGACCAATGGGCTACTGCTGCAAGGTTGGGAATTGGATATCAAAGGGCCATTTGCCTTGAATGTAATCAGACTTTCCCCACTACTCAAATTTGCAGGCTGGTGTTCTGGGGCTCCCTCCACATAATTTTAATGCCCACATGCCAGAGATCTACAGATATATGGGAGCTGGCAGTGCATGGGTGGGTACCCAGCTTGGTGATTGTGCATCCCCACAAAATTGGGGTGACTATGAGCTGGGTGGTCTCCATGCCAGGGGTGAGTGTGCTGCTCGAGCCCTGGCTGTTTTGCATTCAGTGCTGAGTGTTTCAGTGCACCCGTGACTGCTCCAAACTCAACCTCCACTGTCCGTCTCAAGCCAAACTCCATGAGAGCCCCAAATCCTAGCCTGTCATTTTAGTCTACGACTGGTGATGAGTTACAACACAGGTGGCTGGGAGTGGGAACTGACCTGGGCAGCAGTGCAACCTCACACAGTTCCTGTTATTAAAACTAGACATATCAAGGATCAGTCCTGAGAATGGCTAAGCATACTTTCCTTCCAAATGTGATTTCTGTAAAACCTGAGGAAAWTTCACCTTACAGTGTTCTTGTGACTTGCCCTTGTGATGAGATTCTCTGAAGCCCACAACTAAAGCATTTGTAGTAGGAAAACTCATGTCCTCAGTCCTGTTACCTGCCTGGTAAAGATGCTGTTGGTGACTGAAGTTACCAGGGTTTGGTGCTCAGGCAGTTTCAATGCTGGGCCTAAGTTTTACTAAATTAAAGAGCCATGGGCAAAGCTTACTTAGGTTTAACTTTGTCCCAAATTATTTGTCAGTTCTACTAACTATATAATCATGAATGTGGCAAAAGAAGAATCTGAACAAAAAGGAAAAGCAATAGCAGTGAGCCCACTCGGAGAAAACAGATTGTATTTGATTAATCAAATTTTAACTTTTTTAAAGTTAGCACAGGAACGATAAATTACTTTGAAGGCAATTTACACAAAGCACAGAGGGTAAGATTCCTTAAATGACACTGTTTGAAAAGACAAGTGTGGAATAGCAATCAGAAAAATGAGCCAAATGAGATCCTAGACTTCTCCTTGCAGGAAATAAATGTTAAATGGGGATTTTTCATCCATAGTTCTTTTTTTTAAAGCGCCTTTGTTAAATATTCACTGTGATATCAATAGTGAATCTTGTGTGCATTTTATTGAACAATTATCTGCTACTACACTGAAATGTTGAATTATTTTCAGCTTTGACTCTCTTAAGTCTACCTCTAGCACAGTGAAAATTTTTGCTTTGGCACTAACTAACTAGTTGTATGCAAGAACAGATTCATAGTGATTTGGTTCCAAAAGCTGCTAAACACGAACTAGAACACACATCTAATGAAAGGCTGAGTTGTTCTACTCTGACATGGACTTTCTAAAAGGCAGAAGGCACCTTCAAAAATATTTCTGAGAACATTTTATTTTTCTCTTTTATATTTATTTTGTCCCTTGGAATGTGAGATAGATCCACTTGAGAGAATTTTGGAGAATGTTTGTCTGAGATAATAACCTAATCCCTCTGTTCCTAGGTAAGAAAACGCTTGTTGAGAAAAGTAATGAGAATGACGTTATAGATACTTACATTTTATTAAGTCTTATGATTGATTTACTTCACTGTTACTACTTGGAAACATAACCTGAAAGTGCAAGCTACTCCACGCTTTATTGAAATAAAACACATACCCATCCATGGCAGAATACAGTACTCTTGAGAGATAATTACTTGCAGCTCCATTTTTCTGACTGATAGATTCAGCTTGTTTTCACTTAGGTATGTGAAATGAATCCTTCTATCAGAACAAGGCAGTGTTCATTTGTACATTTATTTTTTGTTCCCAGTGTGGATCCATTTGCTTAGYATTATCCCCCTTTTTCAAAATTTTGATTTCTAGGTGGCACTGTTAAAGATAATGTATGAAAACTGAGTTTACTGTGTTCTTAGCTGCAAGATCTCAGCTCAGCAAACAGAAGAAATTACAATGAGAGTCACCTGTTGAAACAGCAGAAATCATGCCACTTTTTAACATGTGCAAGTAAAAAAAAATGTGCAGATGGGCTATCTGAAATATTTCTGAAGTCTTTTTTTTTTGAGATCTTGATGGAAGAAAACACTCCCTCACTTTCATGACTCTGAAATACAAAACATCTTTTAAAGGTGATAGACTTGAAGCCTAAGCAAGCAATGTCATAAGCTACACTTGAACACTTTTGCTTGCAAATATGGATTTTGTGATGACAGGATTGATTTTTACAACTTATYTGGCAAATATATTTCTTCTGTAACCCTGCTGAAAATTATCCCCTAAATGTTTATAAACCTGTCCTATTGTGAAGACTCCATGTAGAAAGCATTACTCAGATGAAGGAAGGACCTCATGGCTATCAATAAGGTAGATCTACATAAGTAGTCGTGAGGTTTGCATTTTGCAAATGAAAGTCCTTCAGATCTGTTTTGCTAAGAGCCAGGGATCATTTAATTTTATGCTAACCATCAACTATTAGAGGTCTGAGGTTAGGTGATAGTATGGAAGTTGGGAGGTGWAGGTCATAGCCTTGGCTGTTTCATTAGCTTGTCAAGGCTGTAGTAAGTCATAGTATGTCTTTGTTTGCCTTCTGTTCAATGTGTGGTTGCAGCCCTTCTGCTGGCTGCCTTTGTGAGATTAGGTAGGTAGGGTTTGTGAGATCTGAAAAACAGACCTACTTCAGTGGCTCTTGGGGCACTGTGCACYTCAGGGTCCCTTTCTGGAAGTTGTTTCTCCTTCTGCTGTAGCAATGCACTATCAGTATGTAAGACGTGATGTGCTGCAGAAGAGCTGAGCAAGGAGCATCAGGGGTTGCCATAATGGACAGAGGCCATGGCAACTCCAGCAGTCTGAGTTTTCTGCAGGTTAACAGATGTACCGTTTTATCCTCTGCTTCCAACTCRGTCAGCTCAGCCCATGCTCAGCATTACTCCAGTGGCCTGTTTTCTCCTCCTGACAGAGCCTGATGGGTTTACAGACCAGCTCACTGACTGTGCCAGATATGGCGGTGGATGGTCCAGCAAATGCTTTGTGTACCATGCCTTGTGGAAGATGGTTAGCTATCTGGCTCTGGTGGAGAGAGGCTTGAAGGCATGGCCCTGCATTATGGACCGATGATGCACCATGGTGTGATGCACCAAGAAGGTGTGATGATGAACAGTAGTTACTCCTGGCCTAAAGAATAGGCTATCAGGTAGAAAAAAAAATCAACTGTGAATGTTTTCCAGGGGCATAGATACACAGACTCAGAGCTAGAAGAGGGATGGTGCATGAAGGACAAGAGGAGAGTGTGTCTCACTGTGAAGCGTCTCATACCGACCAGAGAAATGTCAGAGGGGAGACTCTGCTCTGCTCTGCTCTGCAGGAGCTCAAGGTGGCCTTAGAACAGAGTGCAGACAGCAAGGTACCTCTCATCTMAGCTACCGGCAATGAGAATTTGCATTAGAAGTCCTGGCTTTCTGCTTCTGCATTTGAAAACCCTTTTGGTCTCTTTAGCTAGGAGTGAATGTTTGTTTGTTGTTATGTTAACCAGCTGCTAGAGGCCCAAAGATGCGCTGGTCTTCATTGGAAACAATTTTCCCAGTGCTGGGTTTGATCAACATTTGGTTACTCACTGAAGTATGAAATAACTATCCTTGACACTACTCACCAGTCACAAAACCCCAYTACTGCTGATGTTGTGCTCTCTTCCTGAATGTCTTCCAGAGCCTTGAGCAACATGRTGCAATAAACATTAAGCCACAGCTTACTGCAGCGTAACCCGTAGCATATCAGGTGATAATTTTTCCTCCCATATCCCTCACCCAGAGCTGTCTTACTGCTCCTGCTCTCTGGTTATCTATTAACATTTGACACTGAAAATAAAACAGTAGCTTTTCTACTTAGCCCCTCTCAGTTTAATAAACCCAAAAATCCAAATAAGCAACTAAAACCCCAAATAAAAACAGACATGGAAACCAACAGAACAAGRAGGAGAGGAATACTGTTTCTACTGCTAAATAAAATATTATTGTTTATTATATCTGGTAATGTATGAATGCTTAAGGAGGACAGAGGAGTCACTGTTATTACACAGATAATTTTTAATTTCTTTGTTTGGTGCTGGAAAGCTACTTTGAAAATTGAGGGGCTGCCTTTAGACCTGCGGGCACAGTCTCAAATTTGGAGGCAGTGGCTCGCCTTCCCCCCCCCCCCCCCCCCCCTCGAGCTGCTCATTCCCCTCTCCAGACCACCTTTCTCCAGCCAGGTCACTTCCCAGACGTGTTTCCCACAGGGCTGAGCACCGTTGGTGCGTGGCCCCTTCCACGCTGCCTCCCCTCCGCGGGTGGTGGGGTGCCGTGGCTGGAGCACTCGCAGTGCACTCGGGAGAGACTCCGTATTAATTCCTTCTTGTGCCACAGGCACCCTGTCCCATAACGCTGGACCTCAGCTTCCGATTGTTAGGTGTGGTGGGAAAAAGGGTCATTTAAATACCTGTGAACACTAGACTAAGGATGCGGGTATGGTTTAAATTAAGGCGTGATTTTAAACTAATAAAACTAAACCTTACCAAAAGGCTTGGACATGTACTTACTTCARTTTAAATCTGGGCTGTTTAAGTTGCTCTTAAATCATATTATACATATAACTGTATTTTAACTCACTTTTAAACTGAAATAAAAATACCCAGACAGTGCTTTGCACAGCTGTTTAACAACTGCAAAATGCATAAATAGACATCAGGTACTAAAATACTGTGTTGATATGGGCCATATAAACAGAAGAGAGCAGAAATACAGTAGTCTTCAACATAATCTAATTTTATGTCTAGACAAGCTTTACTTAGAGTCTGCGTTTGCCTCAGTGTTATTTACTGGTACTTGAAGAAAATATGGGGTTGGTAGGTACAGCATGATCTTGCTTCTCAGTGTTACTCTTTTTATTCAGTGGGCTGATGTCTGTAGGACAAATGGCATAGACATTTTCAAGACTGACATTGGAGTCACATGATATTTCTTCCATGGTATCATGGGCCCCCAGCAARAGCAAGTGTTGCTGGACTGAGTAGGAAGTCTGCAATACTTTTAGCACTATTAATGTCATGGTTCTACTCATGAGAGGCTTTGAAGGCAAAGATATAGTTTAAAAGAAAACAAAAAGATGGAGGCAGCATACAACACTTTCCTTCTTTTCTACATTTTTCTGTGCAAAGGAATAGAGCCTCCAACTTACAAAGACTGTAGTCTTTGCAACAGRCTCTGCATCTGCTGCTACCACATGAGAAAGCCAGTCCCTCTGCTGAGGCCTTACTCTACCTGTTGCCATGAAAAATCATTTTGTGTTCTAGTTTTAGTAGTGCTATTTGTTTTCAATAAATGTCTATGTTTTGTGATCAATTTAGACTTATATATAGGTACAGCAATATGCTACAAAATGCTACTTCTTAAACTGTGTATAGGACATATCAAGTAGCTGAGAGCGATTACATTAATAACTGAGGAATCAACCCTTTTCACAATTTCGTGTTACAGTAGATGAGCTCACTGTTTCTGAGGAAGACATTAAATCAAATTTGTGTAGAAGGTAGAGGGACCTGCTACACGACTACTGTTTCAAGAAAATATAATGCAGATACAGACTTAGATCCAAGTATGGAAATTAGCCGGTGGGCCCCTCAGGCTCTCTGGCAACCCACACACTATTGAGGAAGAAGAAACAGCTGCTTCAGCTATCACTGGAAAAGATGACCGTGAAGGAAATTAAGCCTTTCAAAGAGGTCCAGTCCCTGTGAAGGAGCCGCAGAGTGTTGAGCCGGTGACGTCATGGAAAGCCATGGCATCGCAAAACATGGCACCTAGCCGACCTCCTGGTCCAGCACGTGCTGAAGTAAAGGGGAGGTTTGCCAGAGGCTTCAGAGAAGAAAGGATACACGGTATTTCAGGCCTGTCTCTGTCTTGAGCATGGCACAGGCCACCACACTTTACTGAGGGATTTCTGAACTGGAGTGACTGGCTTTCTCGTGTGGAGCAGATGCAGAGCCTGCTGCAAAGACTACAGTCTTTGTAAGCTGGAGGCTCCTTGTGATTTCAGAGGAAGGAAAAGGTTCAGCTCTACTTTCTCTCCTGTGCTACTGCACTTTGAGATGTCTCCCAAACAAAGGAGGTGCCTCCCCAGATACAGCTCATTTGATTCCAATGCAGAGCTTCAGGTTCAGAAAAAGTGAAATGGTAGAGAAGCAAGAGTGCCCAAGGATTAGAGATATAATGACCTTGGGCTTTTTCAGAGGAAATGCTTTCACCTGTGATTTCCCCTTGATGTTAGGTAACTTGGATCCTCTCTTGCCTTTCAAAGTAAAAAAGGAGCAAGAGTCCTGTTCTTAAAAGGTGCTTGGTTCCGKGTGTGTGTGTGTGTGKGGGGTCACAATGCTGTGTCAGCAACCCAAATTCTTTATCTGCTGAAAGAGAGCAGGATGGTTCAGAAGAGAGTTCAAGCACCCAGCCTGTTGAATGGGGAGCATCTTGKGACAGTTGGGATCAACAATGGAGAGAGAAGATATCCTTAACATCATCTTTGCCCCCAACTTAGARCTCAACCCACAGGTTTGTGAATCCCACATGGATTCTTGTCTTGAAACACCATCAAGGGTTGAGATACCTGAAAGGGAGCAGGCAAGCTGTATCTGTACTGCATCCTGCACACAGCATGTTTTCCCAAGCAGCCAGGGACCTGGGTGCTAGGACCCTCTCAGCTTGCAGTGGTGCTTGAGTCTCCTTACAAGCAATTGTGTTACGGGCAATGTCAGGCAAGGGATACTCATGTCCTACTGTTGAAGCTGGAAGATTGACCCGTCAGGAATGCAGGCTTCCTGGGGCCAGAGAGAGCATAATCTCACAGGCACACATCTATATACAAACACATACCTGTGCCTGTCCACTCACCCTGCGCCAGGCTGAGCATTCCTGAGTCAGGGCACAAGATACGRGCCTTTATGTTCAAGCTGATTTTGAAAAATATACATCGATACAATAAATAAATGTGACTGAGGTTTACAGTTCAAACAAGCTATGAGGAGTTACCACAAATCAGCTTGTCATGTTGCCACCAACTTTACAATCAATCTCACATAAGGGGCTTAGACTCTGACTCCTTTCTTCAGTTTGCTTATTTTTGTGAGCTAACTGGCTGTAAGGGAGTCACTAAAAGATGACTATACTGAGACCTTTCTGCTTTGAAAGGAGTGAAGCACTCTCACACAATGTTGCTGGAGCAGACGGAAACTGTGGCAAGCAAGGGCTGAAGTAGTCGTGCTGTACCATAATAAATGAAGCCTTGGTTTGTAACCTTTGAATGATGTGTAATTAATCCCTGTTACACAGCTAAAATCAGCTTTTGGGCTAGCTCACAGTCACCTCTTTTCCAGAAGGCCTCAGCCCAAAGCCCTGTTTTCCCTTTATCATGTGGCTATGAAGCTTCCATAGACCAGTTCATAGACCGGTTTTGAAAGGTCTAGCTCAGAAAAGAAGTGTCCCAGTTTAGCAAAGCAAGGTCCACCCAGCTCCCATCACTCATAAGCTCGGATCCTGCCAAACAACCCAATGCTCACTTAAGGGTTTTGGCTGAGCCAAAGAAGCACCTTGCAGGCTGGGTGCTGGACCAACGGATGTGCTGTCACACTGTGCCTAGAGGGGGCTCTGAGGTGCCATGCTGTGACCTTCCCCAGGTCCCGCCTGTCTGCTGAATTTGCTAGTCTTTTCTATGTATGCAGTCTCAGAGGAGTTCACCTCCATCAGCTTTAGTTGGACAGAGATAGCTGCGAAGTGGAAGTCTAGACGCCTTCTCTCCTCAATGTGGATAAACAGGCACCTCCTGTGAGGGACTTGTCTGACCCTTTTCAGATTCCTACTTTAAAGTCTTTGGAACAGGGAAGGGAATCTCTTCTAGGATATACGGCCACTTTGCCTAGCTGAGTAGGACCCCCAGTTCTTGCAGTAAACCTGAAGGTAGCAACAATAACAAAACCACTAATAGCTCAGAAATAAGGGATCCAGCATTGCATAGGAACAATATAACCTCCTTTGCTTTTACATTTACTGCTATTTTGGACTGGGCTAATGGTTTCCATGTTTTTTCCACAATGACTCCCAAATGTTTTTTCCTGATCAGCATGCTGAATGGCTGTTTCATTTAGCACATAATCATTAGCTTCATTCCTCGCTACCAGACAAATTATTTTGCCTTTGCCTTCACTCAAAGGCATCTGCCATCTGCTGATTCACTCATAACAATATCAGTGTTGTAACATTGCTTATAATAATAATAATTATATACTTAGCTCCCATCTCGTGCTTTTCATCAGATCTCAAAGTGCTCAAAAGTTCAAATTGCTCTGAATCTTGTTACAAAACTCATTGTCACTAAGTTTAAACAGAAGTGCTGTAGTCATTTTTTGGCTATCCAGTTTCAAACTGTTTACCAGAGACCCTTGAAATATTCCTGTCCCAAATTAATTCTTTTCACTTTGTAAAGTAGTTTTCTATCTATCTACCTTCCTACCTTCTGGTCTGCTCCTATACTCTTAATGCTCTATGACTCTCTGCTTCGGTCATAACTCCCCTGTGTTGCATTTTGACAGTTTTTGAGTGTGGCCAAGAAGCTGCTGCAATGCACACACCTAGCTATATTCTACAGTCCTTAAGTTACAGAATCTTAGAATCAGTTATGTTTGCTTAGACTTATATTTACTGCTTATCAGTCTAAGGGAATCTAACTGCACCTTAGCAGGTACAGTTTTCATGCTGATGAAATCAGAAAATAGTGTAAGCAATACTGGCTTTTAGACTCTACCTTTTAGATCTGGCTAAGCTGAATTTCCATTCTTTCTTCTGCATACTATAATGTCCTTTAAGAACTCAGCAAGTGTTGAGCTCCACTGAGGTAAACTCATGAGCTCTCATGCCTGAAACCTTCTAGACACCTATTAAACATTTTTCATGCCTTTCCTTCTGGGAACTCTCTTGTTTAATAATAATAAAAATGTAAAGGTGTTAAAGCAACTGCTCTGGAGCCTTTTCAAGTGCCAGCTCCTCTACCTCATTTTGAATGCCTTGTTGCAGTTCTCACCTAGCTTGTCTGAGTTGAGATCCCACATTAACACAGATAATACAGTGTGTAGGCAGAACAAAGTAAAAACTGAAGAGAATGAGAGAAGTGGTACAAAGGGATTTTCCAGCTCTGTCAATAAATTTACCACAATAATTACTTCCTTCAACATGTTTGTTACTAATGGACCTGCATACAGAACTACTTACAACATAATGCTTTCAGTGATTAGAGTTCCCTTTTTGTTAGCAGATATCTGTGAACAGTGTTGAATGTCTGGGATCTTCTTATTTAAAAATACTTTTTTTGGGTAACTGCTGAGATAATTGGTTGTAAGCTAATCACCCCAGCTCTATATGGAGTGTACACGTAGTTTATGACATATATGTGCAGTTGCTCACTTGCCTCACGTTGTAGAGCTGTCATTCCTTCTTTGTTAAGACCTTTTAGAAAGCCTGAAGATCGTCTAAGAAGTCTGATTAAAACTATCTTTTAATGCTCCCACCTAGATGCAGAAATGCGGAGGGACTCAAAGAGACAGATGTTCCAATGAACAGCCAAGGGGRCATCAAATGAAACTAACAGGAGCCAAGATCAAGGCAAACAAAAGGGGAAGCTGAGTGGCAAAACTCCTTTCCAAAGGTGTGGTGGAAACCAGAAGTTTAAAATGCAAAGAAAAACAACTAAGTCATGTCCAAAATCCATGAAGGGTTACTAAGTTTGCAAAAACATCAGGCGTAGGAAGGCTCAGAAGCAACATGAGTAGAGTTCGGGAGTGTATGAGAGAGTGTTAAATGCACTCATTTTTTTTGCTCACCCTAGCACCCTCCGGCAGCGCTTCTGGAAGGCAAGGCTCCAGTTCAGTGTATGGGTGCTTTTAAGAAGGCTCTGAGAATATTTTCAGGGGTAAATATTTCAGGGWGAATGTCACTTCAGATGCCCATTTGCAGATATGCTCATAAAAAATACCTCTTCCAACTAATATTATTGTCAGCAAAGTGATACTTCTATCAAGAGTGCTGAAGAAGTGAATGGCAAAGAAGCTGTAGAAAGCAAATGTTGACAAACACAAGACTCGGCACTTAACTGGGGCAAATATCTGCAAGAAGCTTTTCTGAGTGTTTACCTAGTGCTTGTAGCTTAATTTTGTTATTGCGGAAATAAAGAAAACAGAGATACTTCCCACAGGAACAGGAAAAGTCTTTGCAACATACCGTGCTGTGAGCTGATAAAAAACCCTTCACCCTTTCTATTAGAAAATGAAGATGATGTAACAACTTATGAGTTTGCCAAGGCAAATGTGACCGAGGGATTGCCTCAAACTGGAAGCAGACTCCTCCCACTCCTCCTTTTCTTATTCTTTTTAAAGTTTTAACAGGAGGCTACTCCTGGGGAGGCACTTCAACCATTGATCAGGGTCTGTTGCCTGTTGTGGATGGTACAGAGGTGAAGATGAATGCCAGACACATCAGGCTTACCAGGAKGAGTTTTAGCAACTTGAACACATTAATGAAAACAGGAAAGCTAATAAATCACCCACCAAGGGCCAGACTTGGAAAGWCAGTCTTTGGGACTTTTTTTAATGTGGGAAAGCTTCTGAAGCGCAAACAAATATTGCAGACACATATTTGTTGTTTAAACCCAGCCACTCTTGTAATCTGTTTGGACATCTAACTGACTTTAAACACTGCTGGGTATAAAACCAGACTGAAAATCAAAGCCAAGGGAGCAGATTAACCCAGGATGATGCTGAGAAATGGGCASTTCACCTCCTATGGTTAGCCCAGCTTACACATGAAGAGGACACTTCTCATTTTCTTCTCTGGCCACAAATTTTTAAAGACTGAACATATGACAAGCTATTGAACAGGGCCACTACTGTACCTAGGCAGTAAGACATATCATAAAATTTTGTGGTATATTGTGAAGTAGCCTAGAGATCAATCAGAGTTGCAGTTTTGAGTAGACTCCAGTGGAAAGATTTGAGTATAGGGACCCTTTCTGAGGCTATACCAGAATATATGAATCTAGCTGCTGTCATTAATATATTAAGATAATTGTATGCACCTTTGCCAACCTCTCTATTTCCTAGGTCTTTTTTAATATAAAAAGAAGAGAAGAAAAAAGAGGGAAGGTTGAAACAAGTCTGGTCTGAAATCATGTAGACCTGGCTAGAATTGTGATTTACGTCTGTAAAGATAGTTTTGCTTCCTAAGAAAATACGAGGGGAACTTGAACCAAGTCTTCCCATCTTCCCTTGCTCCTGCTTCCAAGTTGCTTCTTGCTCCATTACAGTGGTTCTCCATTAAGGTGAATGATGTTTTCCTGAACTGTGATTTAAGGAGAAATGCAATAGCTRTTTTAATTTCTAGAGCTATATTTAACAGTTGTTTAATTTACTAAAACGTGGCTTTACAGAAAGCTGACTCAGGGATACTTGCATGTCAGATTAAAAAAAATAAAGTAAAATGACAAGAATGGAAAAGGAGATGTGAAAAAATAAAGCTTTTCCCATTCCATCAATTGAAAGGCCTATTTTTTTTCCTCCCCACATCTTCCATGTCTGTCCTGTTTGGTTCCTTTCAAATATCCTGTGTTCCCTGCAATGAAGAAGTGGAAAACTTTGCACTATTAGAAATTACATCTTTTCCATCTCAGGTCCAATGGACATTGCTGTGACTTCAGATGTTTTTGGTAGGATTTTTATATTCAATCACTCCTATGAGTGGTCACTTCCTATGGAAAATAATAATGCTCATAGCAATAGTGAATAGAAAATAGCAGGCACTTCCAAGTCAAACTATTTCTTTTTTGCAGATGACAAAGCTGTTGCAGGGCATAAAAAGGTCAGGTAAACCTCAGTTTCTGCCCTAATCTCACCTAACTTTTTTTGATTACAGAAGTCCTCTTCTTTCTCTGTAGAAACAGAAAGGCTCTATATGACTCATACACATGTGGAACTCCTGCTGTGAACTCATAACCTTGACCATACACTGCATAGATAAACAATGGTAGAATTAACTCAAGATAGTACCTAGTGTCTGTTTAGTACCATTTAGTCCATTGGTACCTGTGCCTTTGCTCAATGGGGAGCCCTATTTCCCTTATCTCAGGGCATCATTCGTTTATAGGCATGATTTTTAAAGTCTTTACAAATGTATGGAGTACCAAAGCACCATCCTTAACACTAGYAGATTCAGGTCTGAGTTGCAGATACAGTAGTGAAGGCCCTTCATTAACAGTCCTTGCTGATGGGAGGGTGATATGAAGAGCCATGAAGGAGACTAAGTGAGACATTTGCACAGCCTCTGATTTGATGAGGATACAGCTGGAACAAGCTGGCCTACTTCTTCACTTTTGGGTCTGAAATTAAAAATTGAAGAATAAAAGCATGAATGGATCTACACAGGTTCCTCTAATCCTCTGCCAAGCTGGAGGCATTGCAAGGAGCTCAGGCTTAGCCAGCAAGAGCTTACTGGAGGTAAAACTGATTGAGCAATATTCTTTTAAATGGTGAGGATGTACAGGACTCATAATGTAAAAAGTAGAAATGTAGAAAAGTAGAAAAGTAGAAATACAGAAATCTCCCATTAAATCCAGCACTTGAAATGACCTGTTTAAAGCACCCATAGACTGGTAATATCTGTGTGTACATTTCGTGAGATTTAATGCCACAGGTAGGCTGATTTTGGGTCTCACCTAAATATCTGTTGTCTATGTTGAAACACCAACTGTGAAGTAATGTATCTATTAATTTTTCACAATTATAGGTCCTCAATCAATCTCTGGGGCAGGGCAGGGGGGAAATTAATTGAATTTTCCTGTTGAGCTTTCCTATTTGCTTGCTTTTTGAGTTGGTGAGCTCTTACGAACAATTGTGGTGAACACTAAAAAAATGGATTTGAATCTTGGCTACTCGAAGATTACTGGCAGAGGAAATGGGTTTTTATGTTTGTGACTTGTACTTCACTGGCTAATTATATCCTTCACAGACCAGAAGCAATGCAATGAGCTCTGTATAACTGCCATTTCCAATTCTTGCAGATTTGCCCAATGTAACGGCTTGAAAACTCTCTGCAAGTCCAGGAGCACTCAAGGATATTTGTAAATCTTTGTAAACAGCAAAGGCAGAGCAGATTTCTACCTCATAAACACAACCCATTCACAAACATGAAACAACAAATGGTGACATATGTGGGCAAATTACTACAGAGAAACTCCTTAGTCTGCTCTAAGGCCCTGCCTTTTTAAAGGAAATTCTTGTTGATGTAGTTACAAAGAAGTAGTTACCATTGCCATTTTGGGGTAAAGCTCTGTACAGATTTTTTTTTACAGTGTCTTAAAGTCAGCTTTACACAGGAGGAAATTTTTACAATGAGTTATCTGACCAGCGTAGCTATACCACTGTGAAACCCCAGAGCCCAGCACATGAGCCCAAAAGTCTACATGAACACACATGTACAATGTGTTACTTTAACGTGCATAGATGTGCAGACATTATATACTGACTTTCAGTTGAATTAAGTGAGCACTGCCCTCAAATTATAATAGTTAAAGGTAGCTCAAATTTGGGGCTTGAACTGCTTAACAGTCTTCTTTTAATCTGGAATCCATGGTGTTTTCAAAAAGAAGTATTATCCTATTTTTCAAAGGCCAAATAAATCAGCTTTAAGCTCATGAAAAGGTAAACACACCGATGCCTGCGTAACTTTTCTGAGTTTATGAGATATTCTGGCAATGGAAATACAAAGAGCCATCATAAATCCTGCAGCACACAAGTGTCTAATTCCTGGGATGGGGTATGTATGTGGAGGTTCCTCTACCATTTGATGCAATTTCCCCTGAAACTATTATTAGGAAATATTAAATCAAGTGGAAGTGTAAACCCCAGTAGGAGTATACTTTTACCCAAGAGCATTTTACACTAGCTGATGCTGAAAGAGGTACCACATTTGAGGAGAGAGAGAAGATAGATCAGGAGACATCTTCAGTGGTGCTCAGTGGTGCCATTTTGACACTACATAAATAAAATTATAGGTACAGATGAAAAATAACTCGAGAGGATTACAGCCTGTGTTTTACAACCAATCCTTTTGGGCTTTTCTATTATTGTTATTTTAATGGCTGTAAAAGTATGTTGGAAACATCATATACATATATTTATATATATGTATGTATACATACACACATATTTATATGTAAAAGAAATCCTTTGTAAATACATGTCATTCTATAAATGACCAGACTGTGCAAGAATAAAAAATGTCTTTTAAAGACCTTTTCAGCAAAGTGCTTAAATTATAAGCTCTCATTTCTGAGTCCTGGCTGTAATGAGATCTGGCTGGATGTCAACAGAGATGCCTTTAAAACATGGATTATAAGGACACTTCATGGAGCAACATGAGCATACTTTACAAACAAGGGCTGCTAATGAAGAGCAGTGGAGTTGCACAGTAGCTGACAGAGCAGCCTTTTCTCACCCCTGTAGCCCAGCACTCCTGAGCACAGTTTGGGAATGAGTGTTCCCAAATCTGCTGAGATACTCAAGCGGGCATAGAGTTCAGCTCCGGCTGAACTTCAGTTCTGTACAGCCCCAGGATTGGGTGCTCCCTCGATTTCTCCAAACTCTMCAGCTCTCTTGCCTGCCAAGGCTGGATAGGGAGTGGAAATGTGTAAGCAATGGGTTGGGGTTTTCATGAGAAGTTTGGTAATTCAGTGGAAAGGATCTGATCCAGAGACCTGTCCATTGGGGGAAGTCTTCCCAGTGACTTCAAAGGGGCTCTGAATGGAGTACAAAGTCTCAAGAAGAAAGATAAAAGTAGTGTTTTGCGGTAGCTTGCTTTTCTCATACTTGCTAGGCAGAAGAAAGAGAGTATAAGGAGTCCCCTAAAGACGCACCAAACCCTCTCCACCACCTACCAAGGTCTGATATGAGTCTGAGAGCAGTCAGCAACTTTTCCATGATGAAACATACTGGCCCAGGGCGTGTAGTCATCTGCATCTGTGTTTGGGTCACCACAGCGTTTCTGCAGCTTTGGTGCCTGCACTGCTTCAGCAAGTTCCCTGGGGCAGCCAGGATGATGAGCAGGGGCCCTGCTCCCCCAGGGTTGCTGTGGGGAGCGTTGCCCCAGGTGTGGGTGCTGGGAAGTTCCTTGCCCCGCGTGGTGCCATGCAGCGGGCAGCACGCACCACGCTGCAGCTTTGCAGCAGTGCCTCCCCACACCCCCACGGCACTGCTCTGCCACGCGGCGCTCGGGGGGCTGATCCCCTTGCTGCTGTTGGTGTTGTTCCCAATGGTCTCAAAAAGAAAACATTGGCAAATGCTAATGCAAGCTGGACTAAAAGTCGTGGCTTAATAGTGGAAGTTTTGAAATAGGGAAAACCTGCAAGTAACCATGGTGTGTGTGTGTGTGTGTGTGTGTGTGTGTGTGTGTGTGAGGCAGAGGGTATATAGACATCTTTATTTTATGTCTGATTTGGTTCTCCCATTTGTAAGTCCTCTGAAGATAAATACAGGAAGATTTCAATTCATTAAACAGTGGTATTTTGGTAAAACACCCCCAGAAATCAAGAGAGGCTGATGTTATTTTAAATGGCCCTTGTCTCCATTTATACTAAGCAAACTGAGCCTGGGGTTTGTCCAAAACAGAGCAGAAAGACCACCGAGTAGTCTCATCAGCAGAGCACTAATTGTGGCCATTTATTATAGTCACTTATCTGATAGTAGCTTCTTTATCTGTGATAGTTTTACAGGGATAAAATCCACCAGGCATTCGCACCAGTATATAAACATGTTACCTTGTGGCAGAGTGTCTGTTACTTACTGTCAACACTTGCCARCAAAAAAATGCCTATCTCTAGCTTATATGAAGTAATGATGAGTTTAATATGCTCCAGTGAAAGCCACAGAATAAACAAGGCATCACAAGTGTTTGTCTTGTCTGGCCTCTTAAACAAATAAAGGTGACTGAGAAGTACAAACAGCACTAGCTTGGGGCTTATCAGTGTGATGGTCACAGCATCGTTAATGCAAACTCCCTTGGCAAGTGAGAGCTGCGTGCTCTGTAATTATTACAGTAAATATTGAGTGAGAGCTTTAGAGCAGACACGGGGCAAGTCTCCTCCTCGGGCCCCTTCAAAACACCGTAGTACAAAGGTGTAAAACCACGGCCGTTTCAGATCTAATCCTTGGMTGTTTGGTCCCAAAATACAGGTACAGGGCAGGAGAGAGATGGATGGGGACCYGGCATAGTCTCAGCACCACCATTCTCAGTGCGGTCCCCGTTATTCACACAAAGCAGCGTTTTTTGTGAGAACTGTCCCCACAGACCCAGTGAATAAGGAAGACTCCCTTTGGTGGTACAAGTGCCACACAGCATGAGGAAGSATCGCAGGATCATGCTCAGTGCTTCAACATCAAGCAAGGGARGTCACTCCAGCAAGTGGTTAAAAATGAAAAAAAAATATGTATTTTTAAATATTTTACCACTCAGTACCACTGTCACTGAATCAGCCTGAACAAACWCATTTTGCATGCGACCACAATTAGTTTGATTGACAAAACGTGATGGATTGATGGACAAAAATTGAGGATGAATACATCAGTCTGTGAATAGAGTCTTTGTTAAGGAATCATCCCTATTAAGGAAGGCACTTAAGATCATCCATTCCCCGGCTGACAATAAATAAGCTAGCACTTGCTCAGCTGCAGTGTTGATCTTATGATAAGTGATGGAAATACATCCCATTTGTCTTAATGAAATATTGTGGAGAAGTGGAGTTAGCTACCTAAGACAGCTATTTTTAATGTCAAAACACTGCAGGAAATCAAGAGAATGTAACATTGTTTTGGACTGGGCATTTTGTAGAGGACTTTATTTTAGTGATTGAGCCCATGAGGGTGGATCTGCATAGATACACACATCACACAAAACTTGTAAAAACTTTTATAGTTTGCAGAGGTGTTTGGAAATCATCAATATCAGACCTTTGCTTCATGGGTGTGCTATCGACACTCAGCCTTGCAGAGTCACCATGTGGTGTCCCTTACGAAAAAATACCCTATTCCAAATATACTTACTTGCAACAAATGTGAATTTTCATGCAGAACTGCCCTTCCTGTAACTCAGTCATCAGGATGGGAGCTTCCTGCTTTGTTTTAGCTGGAAAATGTGAGGCAATTGCTGCTTCATCATCTCTCACAGTGAATAACAGACTGACTTGAAAGCTTTACTGTCTGCCTTCAGCATGCTTATTTCCAATGTTGCAAGCAAACAGCTGGATTGTTGGGCGACAGTATGGCTTTGATTTGAATCTAGAAGATCATGTAGTCTGGAATTTGTTTGAAGGRATACTTTCATTTTGAGTTACTTTGGCATTGTAAACAAAATGACTCAGAACCAGATGAAATGCACTGGCAGTACAGTCCACCTGTTGGCAAAGTCCTTCTAAAAATAGATGAATGGGAGGCAGATGTATCTGAGAGAACTCATGGTTGAAAAGGTGACTGTAAGACTATATCAGCAGGGAGAACTCGTGGCTTGAGGAGGGGTTATCCAGCCTACTTAGGAACAATCACATGTCCATACCATTGAGCAGCTCTCAAAAGGAGATCAATGAATATTTTGTTTATTTGCTGAGGTTGMTTTTACATCAGCATTTGCCATTTGGACAATCTACAGGCTAGCATTGTAAGTGGTTACAGATATGTGTTTTATTTTGCAGCTGAGATCAGCTAGGAGCATGTACCCTGCCAGGTACCAGAGCTCAGAAGAATGGTGGTTTCTCATCAAGCAGTGTGGCTATGTGACCACACTCCAAGCCTGAGCACATCGGTGACAGTATGACTGCAATCTGTGATGGACTGTGCATGGAGCCAGACCACCTTGCGGAGCCGCTTGAGATGCGATGCATCCCCTGCTCTGTGCCAAGGAACAGCTGGTTGTCGGCTTGACGTGCCTGTGGTACTGCTAGTGCAGGAGTTTCCACCTCAAGGAATCAGCACCACCTCTTACGAGACATAACTTTTGTTCCTGTGTTGAAAAGTATGCCAGCAGGAAGTCACCATGTGGCCTGATATTTTTACCACTGAGCAGAGATCCATTATCAAGGTCACTCAGTCCAGTAGTGTAAAGATATAGCATCAAATTTCTAGCTGTAGTCAACAGAGTTGTGTATCAGCGGAAAATGTGGTCTTGTTTTTCTAACCAATAACTCAGCAGATCCAAACCTGGATATGAAARTCAAACTAACCTCTTTGCACAGGCAATCAAAACTCGCTGGTTCAMACTAATTACCAACATTGTTGATGGTGCATGAACGAGAGGAGAGCTGGCTACTTTTCCCAGGGCTGTACAATTTCTAAGCTGCTAACAGAGTAGAAAATAGGAAAAYAAGGTAGTATTTTTGTCAGTAAATGAAACATATCTGACTCAAATTTCCTGCAGAAGACAGTAGATCCATTGAGTAAAAGTGTGTCATTTTTATAGTTACTCCTTTGAGCACAATCACATTCAAGAAAGCTACAAACTTGAATGCAATCTGATTTTACATTAAAAAAAAAAGATTTAACATGTTACTGTACATTTTCCCTGGGCTGCAGGGGAACTGCTTCTTGCTTAGCTGTGAGTTCATAAATTCTCAGGTTGAGTTCATGCGCTATCGTGTTTCAGGACAGAGCTGTTTTACAAATAATGCTTCACAGCTTTTCATTGGTAGGTATACAGGGAAAACATTAAAATATGATAGATTAGTATTGCAGGAAAACAATACACAGGAGTGGGCAACTGATTCTGATAGAGTTAAAAATCTGTTACCACTTCCGTGGTTGTTGCTTAATCTCCTGCTTTCAGAGTTGATAACACRATCATAAAGTTCACTCCTGGCTGAATCTTGGCACAGACATTTTTTCAGTCCAGAAGTGAATTCCAAATACGAACATCAGTGCTATTAATAAAACCACTATGACTATTAATCACTGTTAATAAAACCTCCTCCTTTCAAACGACAGAAGTGCAAATAAATGCAAAATCTGATTTGCGGCAAGGGCTGCTTGGGTCCAGGGGATATCTGGCTTTGTAAAAATAACTTTGCAAAGACAGAAATACAAGATATTAATCATAATGGTACAAAAATATGCACTGAAACWTCCACACTTCTTTAATAAGAGGTTTTGAAGCAAAAGGAGGGACTTCCTTTAACTTTTATTGTTCTATGGTCACTAGTACTACTGCAAGCAGAGAGCAAGCAGAAGTGAAGCTCTATTCGCAGTCTGTTGAAATCAATATACTTTGGGTGTAGCTCTGGCACCTGACTTGCAAAGGACTGGTTACAGGARTGGTTGTTTAACAATGCTCAACATTACAATGGCACTGAGCTGGGGTGAGGTTTTCCTGGAAATATTGCTTTTTCCTTCAATGGGGGTCATTCTCAATACCCAAAGAGCCAAAATTCCTTCTCTGAACAGCCCTGGAAGAATGAGGAGAAAGCTTCATTTTCATAAGCCTGGGAACCAGTCTTCCCTGTTGATTGAGTAGGAGACTATATTTGGAAGAYGGATTTCTAATCCCAGCTCTGTAAGAAACTGTTTTTCATAAATTTTTCCATTTTCAGCATTTCAGTTCCTCGTGTGAAAAAACAGGTGCAATGACTTTTTAAAGTAATTTGTGATCCTCAGAGGAAAAAAAATGTCACGTAAGTTAAGTGTAAACAGCTCAGTCTGAAYGGCTTTGAGATGCGGCTTAGTGATTACAAACAATGTCTCTCCCAGTACTCCCTAACTTTTAAAATCTAACACTGCAGCTGTGACTGTGCTTCAGTGATTTCATAGCTACCTAAGACCCTATTTGCAATGAACTGTTCGTAAAAGCATAATGAAGACTAAGTTAAACCATCATAAGTTCTTAGTGTAGGAAGAGCTGATTGTTTCAAGGTGCATCCTACTATATGCAGGGTAAACGTGTTAAGATTTAGTTAAGAATTRTACTGTGGCTTAATACATTTTTCTTTAGAAAGGTAGTTTAATTATAATTATAACCAAGTGTTTACCATTTTAGTAATTGCTTGTGTCATTTCTTTCGATAATTACGACATTTCGCAAGTTATTTCTTTAACTCTTAAACTAAAATCTATATTCAGACAGGTAGCTATGGGTGTCTATTCTTGACCTATGTTCTCTCTTCCCTCATCACCAGCTGCAGCATACAAGATCAGCTTCCTTAGGAGTATTTTGATGCTTTCACTGCCTGCCAAAATCAGGAAGTATGGTACACAGAGAAAAACAGACTTCATAAAGCTAGCTAAAGTGAAGTTGGGAGCAGGCTTTTACATTGTCTACTGCCCATAAGTGTAATGTGCTTGGGTCGCAGTCATGCTAACATCTGTGCTTGCAAACAGTCTAATTGAATTAGTAAAGTATGATATGTTATGGGATGCATATGATCATATATGAGCCAATGGACCACAAGTAGATGAAATACATTGCATACCAAAACCGACTCCCAGTCACATTATTTTCATGTTGCACCAGCACTATATGACAGGCTGAAATGGACCTGAATTCAGGTAAAATAAGTAATGCTGAGAAGAATCAGGCCCATTGCTTGAAGACCATTCTAATGTTTAGGCGCAGAGGGATGGATTACATATTTCTGAGCCTGAATTCCATTCCAGAAATGTGTTTAATCCCCTTTTTAATACTTGTGTGAGTGCCAATAACATCTTTTTATTTGCTCCAGCAACAGCAGCCAGTTGGTTAGATGCTATCAGCTACTTCTTCATTCAGTTGTCCTTTGCATGCTGATAAACATCACATAAGACAGGGAAGAGTAACCTTAAACCACAAGCTTACCCTGCATATAATAAGATGCACCTTGAAACAATTTTGATGTCTCCATTGAAATCAGCTTAGGTTAAGCCTACATAAATAGTGTCAAAGGGGAACACACCCAGAACGCTCTGGGAGATCATGATAAACACTCCTGATGTTTTGCAGCTGTGTTCATCATCTGTACATTTCACAATAAAATTTTACAAAGCATCCAGACACCCAGCTGGTTGTATTCACTGGGAGATAGTTTTCTCCATGATGGTATTTCACTCTGTATCTGTTGCCCTGTATTATTTCCTCCCCCACCTTCAGTCTTTGTCACTTATTTCTTATTAGGTATGACAAATTGTGGTAATTTTAATGTGTCAGACTTCAGAAGTAAATTTTACTTGTTAAAATGTGGCCAAAAGATTTTAAAAAAGGATTTTCTCTGAATAGAAAGTGTGTCCAAATTAGTTAATTGGATCAAAGAACATGCTATTTCAAAGTATTGACCAGCTATTTTTGAATTAGTATTTGACTGTGATAGTAATTTCCTTCTAAAGTGACTACATCTTGATTCTGAAACTTCTGCATACATAGTAAAGTTTAAGTATGTGAGTGATCATATTTCTCCTCCTATCTCTCTGAATTGAGATCTCTAATATCATGAAAGTTAAGTATAGCTGTTTGCAGGATCTGGGCCCCCTTTTGAAAAAGTGAATAAAAGAAACCTAAGTAAAAAGACTCACACCCGAGTGTCCTTGCACTAACAGTATATCACTAGCATAATTCCCCTGATGAAATTGGAATTCCTCCTGATTTACACCAAAGCGTTAATGAGAGTGGGTTCAGGTCTTAAGTGCTTGGGTTTAGCTGTATTTCTTCTGTTTTCATTCCTTTCCTGAAGATTCCCAGGAAATCTCATTTCAGGGAGATAAGCGCCTAAAAGAATGTTCAAATTAATTTCAGACCTGCCTGAAATGGCCAGGCAGATAACCAGTGAGAGGAAATACCCCAACAAAGGGATTTATTGCACTATCACTGTTCTTTGCCAAGTTGCAACATCTTAATCTGTCATGATGACATTATTATGAACTAGCAAAAGCAGAGACAGTCCTGAGAGATTGTCGGTTCAGCGCTTTGCGGGTTTCCTTGAGACCTGCTAATCCTTGGTGTGGCTTGAGCCAGGCTAATCCAAATGTYCCTTGGGTCACCAAGGCCCAGTGAGACATGAAGTGAATTTCRGGGGGAACAACTTGTGTCTCCTGACCTACAAATGAAGCCAGAGTCCCGCCACTGTAATGCCTCATGATCTCTGTTTTGGGAGTTACCAACGTATGGCCTCACCAACAGTTTTCTAGGATCTTGAATTTAGGGGTTGGCAAGCCCTTGGAGTACAGAGAGCAGGTCACTAGCATACAGGCCTATGAAATAACCAAGAAAATGAAAAGGCCTCTAGTTTATAATCACAGGGAGACTTAGAAGAGGACAGGAAGCACAGGAGAAATTGATCTTTCTGTCACCTCATTGTGCACAATCCTGCTTTCTACAATATTTTCAGTTTCTCTGTGTTTTGAGGGAAAGAAATAGTCCATGTGAACTGCTAATGTGAAAAGCCCTAAACGGAGCATTTCTTGACAAACTATGCATTGTACCTTTGCCTTTTAATATTAATTAAACCTAAAATGACTCTATCCCAACTTTAAAGATTACAATAGTTTTCTCTGATTCCAGCCCAATTGCTTGGCTTGTAGGCTGGGGGTTGGTCTGGAGAGTCCCATCTTCTTCTGAGGTTAGATGTCAGTGTTGAGTCTGAGACACATTTCAGACAGTTTGCGTCATTGTGTAAACAGTGATAACAATATTTAATGATGATAAATCTGATTTTCACCACAACACTATAAAACAACCAACAGAATGAATTATGCAATTTACAGCTAACAAAAAGGCAGCCAAAGGGAAAGCAAAGGATATGTACAGCAAAGAGACAAATTTAGTGGTCTGAGACTATAGTGTCATTTGTTTTTGTGTTTAGTAGCACTTAGCAGTCATGGTGCATAAATAATCTTTATTACAATGGAACTCAGGAATGCCGCTGGTGACTATTTCTCACTGAGCAGGACAACTGCTTCATGCAGTGCACCAAGGTATAGCCTGGATCTGGGGGGCTGATTGGTTGCTCATGGGACCCCTGACATGATAGGCCTTATGCTCAGTGGCACTATGCTTCTCCCTACCCCTGGGGTGTGCGAAAACTCTGTCGCTTTCTGTCCCATGCTAATGAAATTCTGCTGTTTTCTTACTAATTTAATTACCAAATTAATTTTAAGTCTTCAATCTTACAAGTTACACAATGGCAAGAAAAAAAAGAAAAGAAACATAAAAGAAGATCACRTAGAGGGGAGCTACAGAAACATATTTCTATCTTATTTTTGGTTCATTTGTTTATTTTTAATACACGAAAACAAAAAAGAGGAAGAAAAAACAAGGAGCAGAATCTGTAAGTTATATTCCTTCCTCTTTTCTTCCTGCAGCTCCATCCCCTCACTTGCTTATTACTTATCTTTGTTATTAGTCAATATTAAAGTAATTTTAGAAATGTATGATTTTTCATACATTTCTTCACTTTTTCAATGAAAAGCATGAAACACAAAAAGTCAATATTCCTCAAAATTCCCAGAAAATACATATTGAAAACAACAACACAAAAAAGATTTTGTTTTTGAAACCCAAGCACAATTTGATTTTCTGYATTGAAAAAAATCCAGAAATTTCARTTACAGCAATGCTTTTACAGAAACATTTCAATAAAAAATTAACATTCACTAGGAGGAAATGCTAAAGGAAAGACTGCATTGGCATCAGCCACCATTTTCTTACTATGATCCTATACATATATAATATAATATACGTATATTACATACTATAAATAAGGATATGTGCAGGAATAAATACTCAATACCATGGCCTGATATAGTCAYAGACAAGGAGGGAGGAGAGGTCAGATTTTTGTACCTTTTCCCTCACCATGCTCTTTGAAGGATACTGCCAAGAGAAGATCCCTGAGGACAACAGTGCACCACCGGTTGCTGGGAGGTGCAGCTCAGGACTAGTGGGATGCCCTGTACTGCACTGCAGAAATGCCTTCTCAGGCTCCCGGGGGGCTCCTGGAAGGTTATTCCCTTTACTAAGGATTTTCAAAGGTTGTCCAGYTGAAGAAAGAGCTGGTAAAGAGCCAGACCAACCATGGAAATCCTGGGACACTGTGAGACTGGGCAGCCCCATGCACTGCCAGCTGCTGACATTAGTCTCTGGGGYGAGTTCAGGTGTTCCTCCTCAAGGCCCAGGACTGCAGCTGGGGGGCCAGGCGAGAGGAGGGTGCTGAGGCAGGTGAGCATGATGGAGGACAAGTTGCTAAGACAGGCTCTTCTTTTCCCTCAAAACTCCCAGCTGCCAGCTCTCTRGAGATGGTGTCCAGGGCCTGTAAGCTGCTTGGTGCCAAGCCTGGTCTGCCTGGTGCATCCCTATGCCCCACAGCAACACCTCTGGTGGGCCCTCTCGTCTCCCCTGGCCATCCCTTCTGAGGGATGGTGACCTGCCCCAGCCTTCCCTCTCCAGCCCAAACGCCCCATTTCAAGYCCCCAAGCTCCCACTTGAGCTCAGACTCCTTGCATCATATTGGAGCTGCTGGCTGGTTTTGTGCCAGCTGGCTCAGGGATGTGAACATATGTTATGTAGCCACGTCAGGGTGGCAATGCGGTGGGATTCACCTCTGGAAACCTTTCCAATTCTGCCCATGAGCACTGGAAGAGAGGGGCTCTTTGGGTGTTTCAGCAGAAAAATCAGCACGATGGTGGCCTCAGCAAGCGAGCGCTGCTTGCTGCCTGCCAGCAGAACGGGGATAGCTTTTAGACCGCACTCAGCCATCTCCACTAGTGCCATAAAATCAGCAGCTTCTCTGTCCTTGAGTCTGCTGTGACCCACTCTAAGAAGAAAGTGTCCGAGTTTCCTCCTTCTCAATGCAAAAAA
>NW_028185339.1:832430-852123 GCF_003343005.1 Rhea americana | reverse complement strand
TTAATATGCCACAGTGAGGAAATGCCAGATTGCTCAAGATCTCCATTCTTACAGCTTCTAAGAGGATACTGTAAATTACAGGGTAAACAGCTTTTGAAATGACATAAAGAAGTGATTTGTCACTTGCCAGTGTCCCTTTAACTACGAAAAATAACAGTGGCATAGGAAAAAATGTAACTTTACCATCAGGCAGATCTTCTCCCAGAGCATAACGCAGAATTTGATGAAGAGAATGAATGAAACAACGGAGGATCCAAGCATTACACAACAGCTATAATTGTGCTAACCAGCTGTAGTCATCTGCTGTTTCCAAAAAAAGTTCAGAGCATTTTGACAGTGTCGCCTGTGTGGATTGGAAGGCTGCAGCAAAAATGTATTTCCATTTATTATTCTAAAAAAGAAGGCCTATTCCTCAGTGTCAGATTTAGCTTGGAAGATGCCAAGACAGCAGAGAGTGACGAATAAGATTACTTGTAAAGCTGTGAAAAAAAGAAAAAAAGGAAAAAAAATAAAAGCAGTATCTCTTTCAGTGAAAAAAGATTTTAGATGACAATACACAAGAACTGCTGGATCCAGTCACATCACTGGCCAATCTAMTCTTATGCCTGTTTCTGAGAGAGGTGGATACAGAGCCCATCGAGGTCTCAGTAACATCCAGATCAGAGACCTTTTGTCCCAGGGAAAGGTGTTTATTGGTACAAGGGCTGACAGTGGGCTGCTATTTTGAAAGCATTGTGGTGTGACTGACTTGGCTGCTTGCAGCGAGGCTTGGGAGCTAGGCATCGCAAAGCCCAGCCTTCAGGCATCTGTATGCAACATGTGGTGAAAGTTGGGGAGGGCCAGCAGCTGAGCCGGGAGCTATCTAACTTAGCTGATAGGAAAGGCCGAGGAGAGGAACGGGTGTCCAAGTCCTGCCACTCTGGCAGTTTGGTTGTTGCACCCAGAGCAGCACCACTGCTAAGAGATGCTCAAGCCCAGGAGCAGCACAGACACTTGCTGGGGGAGAGGGCACCTCTGCCCAGGTGAATTAGCCCTGAGGACACTGACTTGTGCCAGCCATTCTGGGACATTATCTTCCTACCTAGCCCCTCACCCCAGTGCCCTGGGGATGACAGCAAGGGCAGTGCCAGTGCAGAGGTCTCTTTCTCCCTAGCCCAGCCAGTGCTGATGTGTTTAACAGAGAGAGGCATTTTCCAAAGGGACCACAGATTAGAAAGCCCATGGGGAAGGCCGGGAGGGGGGGGAGGGGTTCATCTCCATGCTCCAAGAGAGACCATGCAAGGCTCCTGCTTGACCCTCAGGCCCCTTCAGCGCGCCTGGAGAGCCATAGCCCTGTGCCGGAGCGCTGCTGCCTTCTGGCTGTGAGCTCACTGGGGCTGGTCATGTCCTGCACCATCACAGCTGCCCCGCTGGAGCGGCGGCCTTGCATGCAGACATGGTCCAGGTACCAGGCTGTTTGTTGGACTGGAGATGCAGATGGCTGTACTGATGACAGGTTCAACAGAAGGAAACATGCCCAGGGGAAACTGAGGTGCCCATGAAGTTATAGGGAAGCTGAAAGTCTTCTGCTAGCCTTGTAGACCAAAGATAGGGCACAACTTAACCACGCAAGTTCAATCCACTGCTTTAAAAATGCTTGTATCTTTTAGCATTACCCACAGCTATGTTCTGAGTTTTTTCATACTAGGAAAGAGATGATGCACTATGTTAAGTGGATATGGTAACTCAGTAGACTTGGTATGATTAAGGAATGTAGATGAATCTTCTTCAATAAAACTCACCGTTAATATGCTTTCAAATAGACTGTTTTTTGATAAAATGGCTTTTTGATATTTTCATAATCCACAGAGCTCTAGGAATGCTTTGGTGTGCATGGTGTGCAGGTCAGATTCATTTAATTTGGAGGTGAGATAGGCAGTTTTATCCAGCTTTTAGTACTTGGTTTTGTTTTTGGTCACAGATCATTTACTGAACCTGTTTTAAGTGGAACAGAGTTTTTTTTTTTTTTTTTTTTTTTTTTAAAAAAAAAAAGCCAAGAGGGTTGGTTCTGGCTTGCTACAAAACAGTGTCTTTCAACAGGATCCAAATCTATCTTCAGCTTTTCTGGGTAACTCTAAATGAGTACTTTAACTTGGGGATTTCTGTGCCGAGAAAGAAGGGAAGTTAACAACTCAGTGCTGCACAGAACTGGAACTGGCATGTGAGTTTCTGATTTCCTGTGCTTCCCTTTCTGCCCTTAAACGATAAAAAGTGAAACTGGTAAGTAGCCTTGCACAGTATGAATTGTAATTCTCCCGTTGTCTCTCCTTGGGCTTGAAGTTCATATGCAGGAGAACCCTATTACAAGAGACAGTGGAGATAGCATCTCAGCTAAGTAGCTGTCCTGCCTAAGGGAATAAAAGCCTTTTATTTAGGTTAGAAAAGCCTGAAAAAGTTTTTTTGCCTGCCCRCTTTCTTTGCACAGATATTTCCATGGAAACTCTTCAGTCTAATAATGAGAATTAAGAGGAGTTAAAAGTGTAGATATTACACAGAACTAAAGCCAGAGTTCTTGAAAAGGGACTGCAAGGAGAAAATGAAAAAGGGAAAAAGAAAAAAATATGGATGAAGCAAACACACAGCTCATGTCATGAAATTCAGCCTCAGTGAAACATTTTTGGTAATAGTCGTGCTTCAAATGAGTAGTCGGACTAGATGACCTCTAGAGGTCCCTTCTAACTAAAATTTCTATGATTCTGAGTCACATACATTTCAACACCATTTCTTCTTGTCATATTATTAGTCAGTTTTCCTAGTAAAATCCTAGAATTTTGACCTTGAGTCTATTTTACTCCAGAGTTTTGATACATAAATTCTGGCACTGGATTATGCTGTAGGCAAACTTTTGTTTACTACTGTTAAAGAAAGACCACCAGAAAGAAACAGGCTAAATCAGAAGCATTATCTTCTTCCACCATAGGGCAAAATGTTACCTCTCTGGACTCTCATATTCACTCTTTCTCTCGTGGTATTGCAATACAGAGAAAAAGGTGTGGAGGATCCTGCAGTTAAACTTACATGAGAGGGTCCAGCCTTTCTGAGCAAGGGTTGGAAGTAGAGGTGTGAAAGGGGGAGGGTGCAGCTAAATCACATTGCTTGTTTCAGCTCTTGGATTAGATGCTGGAAGTCCTCTAGCAGAGATACTGCTAAGTGATGAGCAGCTAAGGAAAATAATTCAGTCTGCTATGAAATATTTATACCCACAGCAGACAAAACTTAAAGGAGGTGGTAATTCAGCTGTTTGCAAGCAATGAACAGTATGGGAGCTATAGTATGTCATTCTCCCATTATTATTTTTCAAATCATGTTTTAACTGAGTAGGACAGCTCTGACCCAATTTGGAATGATCCAAAGGAAAAGGTACAGTAGTTCAGCCAAATTTACCTCCATTTGGAGATTTCCACCAGGATTCCTGATCCTTCAACTAAAATGAAGGCTCTAATATTGCCAGCTATGATAAAACATGTGGACCAGTGTGTTGAAAAATTTGCTYTACCAATTGTTTATATCATTCTGTAATCCAGCAGTAAATTATTCAATTTACTGTCTAATCTGGGATTTAAAAAGATGAATCAGAAAAATTCTGTCTTGGCCTCAGTGGAACATGATCCCCAAAGATGCTGACCACCGTCTTCTCCACCAGGTCCTGCTTTTAAACTGATCAGTGTGCGTTCACCACTTCTCAGCACCGTGGTTTTGAACTGCCTACTATTCTTTCCCTTGCACCTATCCTTATTCTGTACAGATATCATGCTTATAAGAGGTCCCCTAAGGTACACTGTTTTTCATCTGATAAGCTGTGTTAATGGTATGACCAAGAGTGCTAACTTGAACAGTTGTTACACCGCAGGTCATGAAGACCCTGATCCTTCCCATGATGCATGAAGCACCGAGTTGGCTACTTGCTTCCTCCCTGGGTACTAGCTGCATGGAGAGAAGGGTCCATCCTGCCTTGCTGGAGAATGGCTTTTCTCGGCCCTCGCTCAGGGGAGAGCAGCTTGCCCCCCCCGGGGTGCTTCCAGCCCCAAGGAGTCAGAACAAAGCGGAGWTACATTGCTGTGTTTCTGCATTGCTTCACCAGGAACAGATAGCAGGCTTGGAGTGCGGCTGTGGTGCTCAGTACAGATTCTAGGTTGCTCTGGATGGGGTCAGGGGTTGCATTTATTTTAGTTGCTTCAGTTACTCTTGGAGGCTCAGATCAAACTCCCCTCTCAGCATTTGCTCTGTGGAATTCAAATGGTTTATCTCACGCTCCAGCAGGGTCCGAAGCAGCATGCTGTAGCAAACTTCTGCTTATCACAGCTCTGACATGGCTTCTCTAAGCAAATGTTTAGCCCTACTTGACTTGGGATGAGTGCTGTATTGATTATTAACTTTAAACAAACATCTGGTTTTCATTATGAATGGTAGCAGACCAGAGAGGGGTGCTGTACTGGGCGGTGTGGTCACTTAACAACCATCAGGGCTGGCTATAAAGAAAATTTAACATATCCTGTAATTACAGTCTGCACAGCACAGGGGGATTTGGGATCTGCAGATCTGATTTCAGAACTGAAGAAAATGTTTATTGTATCTGCTACACACATTTATTTACTCAGTAGTAGCACAGCTTTTGAAATATTGCCTGTAGAAGAGGTTATTCCTTGCTTATGAGAAGGACTTTCTTGTGTAAGCCAGGAAACCCAAGCAAGGCTCATGGTCAGGATGGCCTGCTTAATACTTTTRCAGGCTTCAGGATTTCAGTATTTTGCATGGATCTGTTCTGAAATATAAATAACATCCTTTCCCCCCTTCCTACCTGCCCCACMAGCTCCAGTGGGGCCTTGCTCCTCTGGCTGGTAGGAAATCCGCGGGCCAGAGGCTGAGCCTGGGCAGTGCTGTGGTAGCTGCTCCTCAGTGCAGGGACGTCGGTGGTGGCCCTGGCGGGCCACACGTGGCCAAGTGACCTGCTGGAGGCAGGAAGCCCAGCTACAAGAGTCGCTTGCTCCGCTCTTCTCTGCAAGGCATCGGGGTGCCAGAGGTCTCCCCTGGCATGTCCTGGAGCTCTGCACTGGAAAGTGGTTTTGGTGGCCTTTCAAAGGGTCCCCCGAGCCCAGTGTGCAGGAAGGCCCCCCCCCCAATTAACCAAAGGGTTAATTTGCATAATGTGCCGCATCCAAAAACATTCGTGGAGCATCAGGGCTTGGCTCCCAGGGAATTATCAGCCAAAAGGACACTTTTCTGATGATGTAATGCTGTAACTTGATCTCCAGCTGAAAGGACATGGTAGGTGGAGTTTCTATGGAGCCAGACAGAGCTGGGATCCTCTCTCTCTCTCTCTCCCTCTCTCTCTCTCTCTTTCTGGCTCATTCAGGCTGTCTCAATTAAAGCTCAGTCAAATTAATCTTGCACTCTTAATGTCAGTTGCTATTTTTCTAATTCACCTCCACACTCTTAAAGACTATTTCTCCAAACAAAACAGGTCTGTTCTTCAATTTCAGGCTGTCAATTTCATGGGCTGCTGATACATTTATTAGGTGTGTAATTTGCTATTTTTAGGAGGCTGCGGGGGAGCAGCAGCTTTTTTTTTTTCTTTTGCATTTATAAACCTCTTACAGTTCCCTGTCCACTGAAAATATTTTTACTATTTAAAACATAGTATCGAAGTCCAGGTATCTTGGTCCAAATTCCTCCCTGGTGTAACTCTACTGACCTCTATTTCACAAGAAGTGAATTTATTGTCTCTCTCTCTCTCCTTTTTTTTTCTTTTTCTTTCTTTCTTTCTTTTTTTTTTTTTTTTTTTTTTTTTTTAGAAATGAACGATTTTTGGCCACTGCTGCAAGCAGGAAATCATCCAACTGTATAGACCAATGACGTGATCAGAAATGGGCCTCAGCTACAAATTCTGCCATTGAAAATACTTTTTCAGCTAARCCATCTGTTAGGTTGACTGTCTCTCTAAAATCACAAGTGCCTATGCACCACATACAGCACTCAATCTAGATGCCTCCGCTGCCAGACTTTGCTCATTTCGAAGTACTTGGGAAAAATCTGGCGACAATCTGAGACATATTCCTTCCTGGTGTGGGTGGATTTATCTACACCTGTAAGGGAGGACAGCCTTTTTTACCTGTCTGTGCTCTAAAACTAAGAGATCTGAGGAATGGTTGTTATCCCTTGAGGGAAAACCCTTTTCCTCTTGTGCTCAACCTGGGAAGTCCACCACCCATCAAGGCACAGGTAAGATGTTCAGACTGATGAAGGAAGCAGCTAGTGGAGTGCACTATGACYGTAAAGACCGAGCAGTGGCCATGTAGTAAAAGCTGGGAGGCAACCAGACTGCCAGTCAGGTTAACAAGTAATGGTTAACCGAGTACTTAAATTACAAAGGTTGTAACTGGGGAAGGATGATGATATTAAAGAGGGAGAGGAGATGTCTGCAGTTCACTTGTCACATACATTATATTCATGGAGTGRTGGGGGGACTTCACTTTGGGTAGTGCCCATTCCCAGTTCTTCTTCAGTGCAAACAGCCAGGAGTTGAGGATGTTTTCTGGCATCTCCTCAAATTTTATGCCTTTTCCAGCTGCCTGGGAAGATTTTCCACATCCTGTSTCTGTGTCCACACCCCAGACCCTGGGGTGACTGTGCTGACTGTGCACAGTTGTGCTGCACACCTTCTGCCATCAACATTGCCAGAAGGGACGTGAGCGTGCCCTGTCTCACACTACTCCTCTGGCATTCATAGCTCTTTCCACAGTATAGCTCATGCTGAAGCTCAGCACTTTCTATTGTAATAACACAGCCATTTACTGAGCAGTCTTCCTTTGTTCTGTTGTCCCCTTTCTTCTCTCTCATACCCACACCTGTGTGTACACCAAAAGCATAATAAAGTAGTGCCAAGGAGCTCTGTGAAAGGGAAGCAAATGTAGCTGTGCATAGACAGCTTTAAATGGATGGTGGATGGAGAGCTCAGGTTGGATTCTCAGTACATGAACTGACCTTAGCCACATGCCTGAGGGGCAGAGAGCAGGGTGCCCTACTGTCTTCACGGGCAGCAATAAATGAAGTGGAAATAAACAACATAGGAAAGCAGAGCTCTAGAGGCCAGACCTCCAAGCATAATTAGACACCTAATTTCCTTGTGGGCCTCCCACTGATTTCACTGAATGGTTAAATGTCAAAAMACCTAGATCCTTTGGAGATCTGGCCCATCACCTTCTCATTATAAAATGCAAGAGATAAGCTTGCCTGTGTTGTCTGCATACCAGATTCTTATGGACCTATTTGCTCTTTCTTGTGTATCTGTGTGTTGGAATTTCACTGTGGGTCTAAATCTCTGAGCTGTTGTTGCATCCCTCAGTTTCTGCCAGCCCTTTGGAAGACATACTCAGCAAATCCCTGCAGCATGATGGTCTGGTCTGGACGTGTTTGAAATGGTTTGCGGTTAACTGCTGCTACTGAGTTTCTTCAGACAGTATCTCAGGGCTGCCATGGAGTTTTGAGCAGCTGTACCACAGGATCAGGCGAAATACAGACTAGAAAGCTCCACACAATGTATGGCAACCTCAAAGCAGGGAAATAAGTCAGAATCCAATTGTGCACCAAAAAGCGGGGGCAGGGCTTAAAGGGAAATACAGAAATGACGACAGTTCTAAAAATGTGTTTGAAAACTCTGAAGAAAGTGTTAAGTTGCTGCTTAAAGACGAGGTGGAAAACCAAACGCACTAGATTCCAGGAGGCTGACATTGTTCCTTTGCATAACTCGCCTTCCAAATAAACACACAAAGTTAATTAACGGCCGTTATCTTTGGAGATTTGCTATGTGTGCTCCACTTTGCTTCTGCTGCCTCCTCTGTGGTCTTCAAGCCTGACTGGCCCAGCAAATTAAACAGTGCAACTCCTCCATGCAGGCTCATCCAGAGCTTGTTACAACTAATCATGTGGTAAACGACAGACACAGCAGATAGTCTGCTGATCTGTGCAGCAGAATTTATCTTAATCAAAAGTGACTGTTCTCTGGGCCATCATTCCRTGGCTGCAAATGTGGGGCACACCACTGTTTGGGGGCTATATGGGGGCCTCAATAGGGGCCAGGAGCCACCCTAGCCTGTGCCAGGGGAAGAGGAGGAGGCTCAATTCTGCCAGTGGGGAAGGTGATGAACGTGCCAGACCTCAGGTATAACAGCACAAACGCTGCTCTTGTCAGTCCCATCATATCTAGGTGCAGTGCTGGTGGCGCAGAAGAGWCAGCCGGGTTCCTGGACACAGATCCATGGGGTCTTTACCCTCTTTGAGCCTTACAGATGAATTTTCTATGTGATGGCTAGGCATTCATGTTCACTGTTGGCTTAGTCTTCCACAAGGCGCAAGGAGATACACTTTCACTAGGGATGGACGTTGGAAGCTTCACGTAGTATTGCAGAAAACTCAGCTGTGGCCCAAACCCTCAGTATCTGACCACTTTAGCTCTTTGCGGTGGAGAAACTTCTTAAGAAATATCTCTTTATATGTTTTTTTTAACCTATTTAATAAAGAGAGAACAAATGAGAAAGAAGATTGTAGCACAAGGCAATCCACAATGGCAAACCACATTAGCACTGTAGAAAAAAACTGGAAGCAAAGTATTTGATTTAAGACCGCCTTGCAATGCATGCAGGTATTTATATATACAGATATTATACTAAAAGACAATTATTAAAGTTACTAAGTCAAACACTCATCTGATGGGAAAAGCTCAGAATCAGAGTTCAGCTTCTGCTTATTTTTAATTGAAAAGCAAAAGAAATACTTAGTGGAAAATTTAGAAAAAAATGTTGAACCTCTTGACAAGCAGCTGATATTTTTTAAACTGGCAGTGCTGATTACCCTGATGTTGTGTTGGTCAAAGTAGTTTCTTATCTTACTCATACACTTGGATATCAATATTATTCTAAAACATCTTTTATCCTATCATAGGAGGAGGTTTCCATTCACTTTTGCCAACTGTCAAACTTAGGGAGGTCATGGTATTTTCTGACTTCTGACCAACCTTATAAACAGTATTCAATCAAATAAATTATATGCTAGATGACATTTTTGGTAATATTTTCTTGTAAGAGAATTTCTACTGGAAAATAACGCAGAGTAAACATTTTCAGGCACATTTTTTGCCACTGGTGAACACATATTTAWGATGAATACAAAACTGCTCAAAAGGGAAATGTACTGTAGTTAAAAACAAGTTTGAAAATACTGAAATATTGACATTTTAAAGATATTTTAAGGCAACCTTCAATATCATTATTCAAAACGAATGTTTGTGTCACATTTGCTGCAGTTTCATTGAAACTACTGAGAATAACACTAAAAGTTCAGGGAGGAACCCAAAATACAGTCTTCAGCTCAAACTTATTTTTCCTACACCTTTTCAGTTACACACACACACACACACACACACACACATGCATTTCAGGTCCACTTCATGCAGCCCTTCCCTCTCCACCCCACTTCTCTCCTATCTTTTGGTTTTGCAAGTGAACTGAAAGATCAGTTCTTGTTTCTATCTCCTGGCAAACACTAGTGTCTTTTTGTTATTCTCCAGCTACAACCATCAGCCGTAAATATCTGAATCTAAATATTTTTTGGTTTGGCCTTCCAGAACCAATAAAGGGCAAGCATAACATTGCTGCAGCTCAACAYGGTGTGTCCACCCTTTACGTTCCTATACTTTAGCAGCTGCCACTACGGCTGCTTTAGAAATTCAAAGGCCTGGTTTTCAAAAGACAACAGTGCAACAGGTACATGCTCTACAGTTTCAGAACGTGACTCTCTACTTTCTAAGAACTGTGTGGACATAATTACATGGAAGAGTGAGCAAGTGTTTTTTGCAGCCTTCCTGCCTGCCTCTAGCATGCACAGCTAAAAGGGAAGTGGCCAGTGGTAAGCATCTTTAGAGAAGTAGGAAGATATCAGCGGTATAATGCCAAATGCATTGCAGATTGCAGAAATACCATGTCCCTGCTGATGGGGTTAATCAAACTAATCAATGAGCGTGTTTGCAGAACAAGGCATCAGCACAGCAGAGGAATTCCTCAGCTCCCATTTCCTAACYGAGGAGCCCTTGCTGAAGGCAAAGTGGTATTGCTTTAGAGAGCTGCACCTGCTGGAGGGTAAGTTCAGTCACAAGGGTTTTTTTTGAGGCTGACTCTGTGTTAAGTGATTTTTTTGCATGGTCAGATGGATATTTTTTTTCACTGAGCTTGACACACTAGGCCTGTCCTTCTCACCCACACTAGAAGTATGAACCTCGAGTACGCTCTGCTTGTGTGAATACTCTGACACTCAGTGGGACCAATGAAATCTCTGAGGGCTTTGGGACACTCTGCTGGAAGATGACTGTGCCAATGGATGCAGGTGTGCCGGAGGCTGTGTGCAGCGCTCAYTGCAGCCCCGCTGAAACCAGTGTGGGCCAGTGCCTCCCAAAGCCAACAGCAGAGAAATCCGGTGCGGCTTGGGCCCCTGCCTGTCTCCTTACCACTTCTGGGCGTTTTGGTGGTGCCTTGACCCTACCTCAGAAGCTGTTTCAGCTCTTCAGCAGGCCAAGGGGGGATTTCACCCATCCTCCTCCTCCTCCTCAGAGTGCAAGAGCCGAAGATGGGCCCTGGAGAGTGCAGATGGCAGCGTGGTGGCCTGGCCTGTTCAAAAGAATCACTGGGACATACAGCTCCCAGATGCACCTGCGACCAAGTCCTGCACCAGCTCCCGGCCAGGCAGCTCTGCAGCGGGAGTGGGGGCCGGCGGCAGCCCCCCAGCTCTGGCGGGCATGCCACTAGAGGGCAACTCCATGCGCACACCGCCGCGCCGGCGTGCACACAAGAAAGCCAGAAGTATGCGCTGAATCACCCATGATTAGTAGTTTATAAACCACACGGACCACGGCTGTCTGATTTCTCTTTATTGTGTACAGCTCCTTGGGAACCAAATGTCCTGCTTTTTTATACAGTTTACTCCAGACAAAGGTCCCTTCCCTTTTTCTAATCTTGCCTTGCTTTTCCTTCCCAAGGTTGGCATATCAATAATTCATCTCCCTTGTATCCAGGAGGTTTCTAAACAACAGGAAACTTCAGAGATGGAACAGAAACATAAAACATTCCTGCCACTGTTTGCATTCTGCGTACTAAAAAAGAGCATCACACTGACTGACTTGGGCAGTTTTGCTGAGTGTCTTGGTTGAGCCCAGCTGTGATAAAACCATATGGCATCAAATATTTTTTGCTTATTGGGTAATAGGGCTAGAGCTGCGCTTAAAAGTACCGTGTCTCACATGGGAGATGCATGGAAGTTGGCAGCAACTGCTAGTGCTGAATTGGGACAAAGTTAGCAAGAAATCTGCTGAATGCAGTTGTTGCAGAACCTGGGAGTCCCRGGCATCTTTGCTCCAGGTTTGTCCTTAAGAGAAAAAAATTAGCCTTCTTTCTGCCTTGTTCTTTGTTAGTGGCTTCTTATTCACTGGTTGGTGGTATGTAGTATATCTCTTCATACAAGCATTACCCTCTGGATGTCGAGGTAAGCAGAAAGAGAGGACATAAATTTTCTGCCCCTGCTGTTGTTCCCTTCTGCCCACAGGGTGGATGTGGCAGACCTTCAAAGTATAGCCAGGACCAGCTGGACTGCGGTGTAATTCCCCAGCAAGCTAGGAGGTGGGAGCTAAGTAAATGCACCAGGAGAATTTGAGTTGGCTCTCCTCCCATGCACTCACTGTCATCTTCCGTCACCAGGTCACCAGGTCTCAGAGGAAGTCTTGGAGTCACCCCTAGCACTGCTAGGGCAGCCTGCCCTGGTGGCTGCTATACTAAGAGCCCTGCCACCTGGCGTAGCCCCAGCTCTGCCATCAACTTATTTTGCAAGTCTTCTTACACTTTTGAGCCTCTCTCACCCCCGCCTCCGCTCCATGTTGTCTCTAAAGGTTCTGCAGATGGCCTGACTCTCCCCACTATGCCCAGCTGTGAGTCCAGGAGAATAAAGCCCAGGAAAGCAGRTGCAGGTGGAGATGCACTGTGCTTGGATGAGGTGTGTTTAACCGGGTCAGGTGGAAGCCCTGCAGTGACGTATGCTTCTACAGCATACCCGAAGTGCAATACCAGAAAGATTAGTAGAAACAAGTTCAAACTCTTTCTTTTTCATTGAAAAAGTGGCCACTTTGACCAAACATTAAAATCTTGCTTGTCAAAAACATCAAATAATCTGCTGCTTCAGGAGAAATGGGAGGGAGGATTTTTTTTCTTTTTAATGTTCTTTTGTGAACAGCTTACACATATCCTTGCACACCCACCCACACACACGTATGTAAATATAGATATATGAAAATAATATGAAACACAGTTCAATCTCATAGCACATAATAATTAAGGGTCCAATTTAAATAAGCATTTCAGCATATGCTTACAATCTACCTGGCTTCAATGGGACTTGAACACACACTTAATTTTCAGTACATGATTCCATGCCCTTTCTGAACCAGAATTTTACCTGAATGAAGGCTATAACATTGAACAAGATTTTTTTTTTCCTACTTATAGAATAAATGTCCTTTAAGCATTCCTAAACAGAATGTAGCTGTACAAAACTCTAAACTACACAGTGAAAGAAGTGATACTAGATGCTGACAACTTACTGTGGTGAATATTTTTATTTGATTTTAGTCCATTCATAGTGTGAAGCAACAGTTACTCTGCTGAAGATAAAGTAAGAGAGATTTGGATCAGAGCCATATATTTGACTACAATAACTTTATTGGCTAGAGTCGAGTTTGTGTAATCACTAAAATTAACACATGACAGTATGAGTGGCGAGTTCAAAGCAGGAAACAATCTGAGATAGAGCTACAAAAATTGCTCCAGCCCAATTACTGTAATACAGATGAAGATAAAGTTAGTGCCCCAGTGAGTCATCCAGCCAAGATTCACATTACAAAAAAAGCCATTCCAGAGGTAGAAGTGAGGACAAAACTGTTTCAGAATAGCCACAAAAATATGTGTAGAACACAGTCTGATTGTACAGATTTGCAGACTGTTCCCAGCAAACTGAAGCAAAACGAATGGTCCTTAGCAATAAAGGAGCAAATATCTCCCTGGTGAAGAAAATAGAGTGAATTTGGCCTGGTGTGTTTTTCATTAGCTCTTTCCATTAAAGGAACACATTGTGCAATGAAGCTTGGCTTAATATTTAAGTTTTGATTAAATTAAATAAGCTTTTATAATTTTAAGACCAGTAGAAAATATTTTTATGATTTGTTACAAATCTCCAGGGAAATATTTAAAAACAAGAGCAACAAGCAAACATGTTATTACCATATTTTCAACTTCGATATTGTAGCATTGTGTTGAGCATGAGAATCTGAAAGTAAAAATCAGTAGGAGCTGATCAGAAATCAAAATGAAACTGGTTAGCTATGGTTCAGTCTTCATGCCGACAGAAAGAAGAAAAGAATGGAAAGGAAGAGAAGATGAGAGGGTGGGAGAGGAGACGAGAGGGGAAAGGGGGAAAAAAGAAAAAAGAGTACAAGTAATAAAAAATCTACCTGCTAATATTTCAATAACCTCAACTGTCACTTGGAACATGGTAAATCTCATTAAAAATGCTTATTATGCTGGATTCGGGGAGTGAGCTATCATGATTGAACAGGGTCCTTCCTGTAGGCTTTCCTGATTTTCATTTATTCTATGGTCAGTTTCTATCCCTTTAGCCGTTTAACCTGCCCTTATGCATAACTCACCTTTATTTTCAGCCCCTTAACATTGTTAGAGAGCTGTAATAGTCTAAGCATACAAGAAAAGGAATTGCTGGATTTTTTTTAACTCAGTTTTTAAGTTGACAATATCCATGTGATAAAAACATGTTATTTGACTGCATTTGATAAAGACATAAATTGCTATCATCATTTATCCTGCTCATAACAAAATGCTTCCTAGCTCTATGTCTTCCTCCTCAAAACTACCTACTCCTGAATCCCCAGGCTAGGCTCGCAGTGCCTTTCTCTTGTCATTGTAATAGCAAGAACCCAGCCCTGTCCAGAGAAAGCATTTTAATGATGGGAGAGCACATATTTCCCTCCAGCCGATTTGCCTCCTGTGGTACTTTTGCAGTTGGTGGGCAGCAATGGCTTCCCAAATGAAATATTTATTTTGTATTAGATTCTTGCGCTCTGCATAGAGCTAAGGTCACAAGCTAACATCCTGATGAAGAACTGAACTGTAATTTAGCCTTAGAAAAATTGGCTTGTTCTGACTTGATCAAAAGAAGGCCAGACGCGCGGCACTGCACAAACCACTAACTTGGGTCATTCATGTATTTCAATCCTTGTTTTACCTCTCCTTTTGCCCTAAACCCAATCCCCTACAGAGCCAGTGTTTTCAATAATGCTTTGTATAGAGCTGTTTTGCATAATAATAATATGAAACAAAAAATGAAGGAAATCTTAAACCCAGAAAAAAAAGTTATTAGCTAACATGATATATTTTTAATCAAGTAAAATTAGAACAAGCAGGGAAAATGGATACTGGCATATCCTGGAGCATGGAAGGAAGAATGTGCTTTGTGTTGTGTTTCCACCCACAGTTAACTTGGTTCTGTGCCTACAGCAGTATGCTATCTGTAACACACACATTTATAATGTACTTTGAGATCTCTGGCTAAGTGCAAGGTTAGAGCTGAGTAACGTGATTATTATTATAATCTTAGCTCTGTCTTTAAAACTGCAGACCACTTAATACTCTTTTCTCTCAATCCAAGGAGATAAGGAGTGGAGCATCTCGAAAGAGGACTTGTATTTGCAATGGATGAAGTAACTTATCGTGTGACTGTTCTATGAAAGTAATTAAAAGAGGAGAGGTGGCCATCCAGCGACGCAGCATCAATGCAATTAGTACTGGTTATTGCTGACGAGGATAGCAGAGGTGGGAAAATTGTAGCTTGTTAGCCTGTAATACATTTTGGCCTCCTAATGAACTCCATTTTATAGCCAAACTCCTTTAAATTGTCTCTTCCCTTGATTAATTCACCTCTTTCTCCCCTTTCGGCAGGCTGTTGTTGATAGGGAGTGTCCAGTGTTGAATGAGTAAAAAGTACTAATGCATGTTCTTTCCAGGGAGAGATAACCCTTCTCTAAACATGATGAATGCATCTTTTACGAAGGAAGATACCTTGTGCAGCAAGGGCTTATGTATAAGCACAGGAAAGCATGTACTGTGGGGGGACAGGGGAGCTGCTCCAGCTCCAGGCTGTTTCCACAGGGCTGGTTAGCTGCAGCTGGAGCCCACCAGCCCCCAGCCGGCAGGCGGCAGCGAGAGGGAGGGCAGGCTCCCATGTACCACGACGGGCTTGGTCTGGACATCCCGGCCACTAACTCTCAGGAGTTCAGGTCCTTGGCTCTGCTTTGGGCCAGCTGGTACTTTTCTGTTTTTGGGACCTTTTTTGTCTCTCAGATATAGGGCCAGACTGGAAAAGTCACAGCTGGGGCCTGACTCTGTCGCTCCTGGTTCCCCTGCTTGGGGCAAATCCTGCTCAGCTCGAGCCACATTTCTGGTGGGTCCTGCTGTCTGGGCTCACTCCATGCTCACCTTCTCCTCTGGTGGGAGCTCAGTGGCAGGAGGCACAAGGCAGGTGCAGAGCGTGGCACAAGGGCTGGCTCATATGGAGCAGCTCTCCTCTGTTTACCTTGTTATTAATGAGAAATTTTCAGCCAAGGGAAAGTAAGAGTTAAACAGGGCTGGAGAAGGAAGGTGATAGTACTTGGCATTCTGCAGCAGTGAGGTAAAAGGCCAGGAGACATGTAAATACAGTGGGATGACTAAAAATACACATACGCATTTTATATATATGTATACATAGCCACATACAAACATACAAATAATATCACAGCACTCACAATTATTCATGCATGAGATTTTTTTTCCAAATCATCTCTGGCAAGAGAAGATAGCAGTAAAAGAAAGGGRAAAAATCTTCCCCAAGCTGATTATCAAATAAAATACTGTTTTATTTTCTGTCTAATAAGTACAAGAAGTTCCATAACTCCCCTGATTAGGCATATTATCCTTCTTCAGAAAGTCAGCTTGATTTATGCAGAAAGTGATTTGGACATACTTTCCTCTGGCTATAGAGATTTCATAATTCCTAGTGTATGTCTGGAAAATCTCCCCTCGTCCCAAGTCCAAACCAAATTAATGTCTTCCAGAATGACCTGAGGAATTAATGAGGTTTTTGCTGTCAGTTCTGCCCATGCAGGGTCAAGTAAATCATTTGCTGGCCCTTACTCCAGTGTTTTTCGCTGTCTTTCTGACTCCATGTACAATGATAACAAAGTTGCAGATGCCTTTGAAATACGGCATCACTGACACTCTCCGTCCATCTGTTGGGACATATTTTAGGCTCTGTTTCTCTGTCTGCTGTAAACTCTGCCTTTAATGGAGTCAGTAATTGCTGATAAATGGGGTATCAATGAAGTCAGTGTACTGTAGGTTTCCCCATTCTTTTCTGCTGATGTGTGCTATTTAAATCTCTCTGACATTACTTAAAGTTATTGTGTGTTCTTGTCTTTAATTCCATCCCTAGCATTCTTGGCCCCAGCCGTGATTTTTAGTACATAGCAAAACTAGGTACTACAGAGAGCTGTTTGGCAGTAAACAAGTTATCCTCAATTCCCCATTCTGTCGTCCCCAACCAGAGAAAATGTGAAGCATATTGAGAGTACATACATTAAGTTCTGAGTAATTCACAGATCTTCTTTCTCTCATGTCATAAATATTTTAAACTAACCCATTTTTGACGTTTCAGCCAAGCAGTAAAAAACATGATCCACCCTTTCTCCTCCTCTCCTTTGGTCCCCACGTGGTACAAAGCCTGAAGTAAAATGTGTCCACACTTTATCCTACATTTTACATTACCTTTCTTTTTATAATTTATCACAGCTTTTAAAGGTATAAAAAACTTATGTAAGATGAGCACTGCTTATGTCTCTGACAATATATAATCTATTAAGCTGTCTGCCAGCTACCTTGGCAGCTATACCTCCTTCTCTTGCATGGCATATGAGCATGACTGTAATAACAACAGTAATGATGACACTTGAAGCAATATATGCAGCAAGTAGGCCTTTCAAAGCATCCAAGGGGAGAGAGCCTTCCTATAAACCTAAAGCCAGAGAAGAAGCAAACAGCGAAAGTAGTAAACAGGTAAATAGGATCACACCTTGGTGTGCATCCTGTTATGTACTGTAGCCAGCACCAGAGGACCTAGGAAAATGGTGCAGGGAAATCATGCTGGATAGTTATGGAAAAGCCATCACACAAGGGATACTATTTCTAATGTCTTTCAGTCAGTGGATAATATATGTCCAGAAACATAAGAAGCTATTGGTTTTGCCTGTAAAGTTAGGATGGGATTGCATCCTGACTCAGCTGTATATTCAGGCGTCTCAATCTTCCAGGATTTTGGCTATACTTGGAAGGCTCCTGGTTCATTATTTAAAGTCTATTTCACAAGTTGCTCTGGGAAAGGGTGTTAGGAGCAGCAATTCTTCCCTATTAAGCTTCTAGATATGCATACGTAGTTCCACCAGCCATTGCCACCTATAAGATTGTAGACTTGCATGATCAGAGAATGTGTATCCCAAATGGAGGCATCACATGTGAGGGTTAGAAGAAACCTGGGATTATTTAATCCTTTTCCTAATTCCTGAGAATCTGATGGCTACAGAGACTGGTGATGACCTTCACAGTGAAAGACCACCTCCTGTGATTAGCTTTAAATTTGTTATGTCTCCTGTCCATTGCAACTCTCCTTGTTATTGGATTATAAATAAGGAGAACTAGTCTCTTAGTTGTGTCCTCTCTATATTAAAAGGGCTGTATCGTTTCCTTTTTTTCACTTGTTCCCAGTCATTTCTGTTACAGGCCTTGAATCTCTTTGTCTCTTTGCTATTTAGTTCAGGCCACCAGAATTAAACGCAATACTTAGGTGCTAATCGTAGTTCTTCTGTAAAAATGTGTTTGTGCTCCTGCATACTAAATGCTCCTGAATTGTGCCAGTAATTCATAGGACAAGATATTGCACCAAGAGACTTTCCCCCAGATGCCTGATTTGAAGACACTGACCTGGGTTTACTAGTGTTCCATAAAATACTTTGAAATCTTCTGGTGAAAGAAGAGTTATTATGACAACTTTTGCAAAAAGACAACAATATAAGCTTTATTCCTCTGCAATTTAATAGATTTTAAGGCAGGAGCAAAAGTGATACCTAATTTAAATTCCTGTCAAACTAAGGCCATGGGTTTTAAATTAGTAAGTTGCACATAAGAGCTCGCATCCTTAGAGTAATTTAAATCATACCTTTTAAACAGCCATTGCCTTGATTCAGAGGCCTGAAGTCATGGGATGAACAGCAGTTCACACATCTAGGGAGGTTGTTGCAGTGATCAAACACACTCTCTGTTATAACCAGTGTGCCTGAATTCTGCTAGTTTCAATCTGTAGTCACTAGACCTTGTTATGCAGTCGTCTGATAGGGGAAACAGGTCTCCTCGTGTAGYTGGCTGAAGGCTGGTCAGGACAACTCCCAATAATCTCCTGGGCAAATTTAGCAGATGTAACCTCTTAAGTCTCTTCCTGTTAAACTCAGACAGCAACSCCATGAAAGAAATTCTCCTTCCTTGCTCAGGGGGGAGCCTGACCTCCCTTTTTCTGTCCTTGTTTTGCTGAAAACTTCCTTCCTGGTTCTTTTCCCTAAAAAGAAAGCAGCTTCTGGATTTTCATTCTTCTGGGACAGATATGGTGTGATGACTCTCATTTCCTCTCTTCTCTTTTCAGTTTCTTCCATATCTTTTTTTTCTTTCTTTTTTTTTTTTTTTTTTTTTTTTTAACATAAATGATGATTTCAGTACTTGTTGCTATGGCCGATCTAATGCAAGTGAAGCAGTCAGAGCCTGCCTCTTGGGATGAAGTTACAAAATTTTCATGACTATTACAGCATGTTATAAATCTTACATTATTAAAAACTATTTTTTGGGTGTTCAGCTCAGCAAATGCACACTGTCCAGTTTATTTTTAACTCTTGTCCAAACAATTGCTCCTCACTCCTACTCCCCTCACATTCACTTCATCTGTGGGCTGTGAGGACACTTAAATTCTGCTTACCTCCAGTCTACGAAGACTGGGGGAAGAGGCTGTATAGCAAATCCAGGCACCTCTTGCTCCTGTCAGGTAAGATGAGGAAGCTCAGGATGTCTTTGGTCCACACTGCAGTYAGCCAGTATTATTGTTTGTTAGAAACTGGCTGTATGCTCGCACAGCCTGGCCGGCATCAGGTCACTTTGGGTAGCACTGCCAAGGGAAAGTAGGATTGAAACAGAGCCAGGCACTCTTAGGCTGAGGCTGTACAATGCCTTCTCTTCTTTTCATTTTCTCAAGAATCATATTCTCAAAGACCTTTAGAGTTGATCTCTGTTCAGACAGGGCCCTCTGTTACCTTTGTGTAACTGTTCTTTCTTGTTTTAGCCTAACAAATTCATATGGCCTTTCTAGAGAAATTGCTCATGAACAAAAGTTATGATTTTCTTCTCACTTTTGGAAGAGTGGGTATTTAAAACCATGTCTTTAGACTTCAGTTCAGGGCTTTCTTCTTCTTCTTCTTCTTCTT